>NC_045153.1:27773356-28030856 GCF_900700415.2 Clupea harengus
TAGAGAAAAAAGCTTGCGTCGCATCGATTACTGAGAATACAGTAGCATCTGCAGGAATATTAGTTAACAAAGTGTGTGGATTTGGAACATCCACAGGCCAGTCTTCAACCACTGCATTGACTGGCCGCAAATCCTGCACCATTCTCCATGTGACTTTGTTTGCCTTTAGAACTGGAAAAATAGGAGTGTTACACCTTGCATACGGAACCTGTTCGAGCACGCCCGCCTGTAGAAGCCCTTCTATCGTCCCTTGATACCTTCTGCAGCCGCTTTAGATATGGGGTATTGCTTCTGAAATGGCAGCTTGGAACCAGGTTTCAGTTTAAACTCCACAGGGCTGACTGACTGCACTAGGCCTATGTCAAAATCTCCATTTGCCCACACCTGCTCTGGTACTTGTTGTAAATGTCATGTTTATGTTTCCCTGTCTCCTCTGCTAGGATCATCATTTCCACTTTTACTGATACCTCTTCTCCGTACATCTGCTCTTCCTCTTCAGTGAGTGGCCTGTGATCCTCAACTTTCCAGCATCTGTAACCTCCTCCTGGGTAAACACTAAACAGACAGTAAGGATTCTGAATGGGCAATTTCGTGTGTACAAAGGGTCATGTAGCCTGACACGTACTGTGTGTGGTGTCAACTCAGCTATCAGTGGCTGTCCATGCAATGTGTGTGTGACGTAGATTCGAGTGTATATTTTTGTCAGCACTTGTTTGAACCTCAGGGCTCTCTGTCACCTGCCACTCTGTCTCCTCTGCATCAAGCATCATTGGGCCCCACATCTCGTGAGCGACAACCCTCAGCCACTCTTATAGTGACATGAGGAACTGTTCCTGGCATATCAAAATGGTGGTATAGCAACATCATTTTCCATTATCCTCATTGCTGCCCCTGCTGGACCTATTATGATGTAGGGAGAAACTAACACAATGTCTGCTCTCCAACCTACTTCTTTGATCCACTGCTCTGCTCTGTCCTGGTTTGGGGCGAAGTCAAAACCAAGAGAACAATGATGAATGCATCTTGGACGCCTGCTCTTAGGCCAGGCGACTTAAAATTACATTCTTCACATTCCATTCTTTATCAATCTCATCAACTGACTCTTTGAAATCACTTATCCAGTAATGCCTGATGTGGCTGCAGCTGCTCGGACACCCCAACCTCTGGCCCCCTGAATGTCATCGGGGACGTCGACTATCTGAGGAAGCCCTGTAATCCTGCATGTAAAATCAAGTCGTGTCAGAGTTTTGTCTTTAGACAGTTTTACTCTGTTGTCATTAATGGTTTGTGGTTGCATCCACTCAACCTGTTTGTGCTCTTTTCATCATGGACCCCACATCCTTGCTCGAAACCCTAGGCCTACCTTGAGGGTAATATGCGGCACGGAGTCTGGAATATTGTACATTCTGGTCAATGCTGACTCTTTAAACTCAACTTGTACTCCCATTCCCTCAGGTCCTATGATTACATATTGGGCCCTCATCTCACATGGTTTTCGAACAGAAACCACCTTTTCCACTCTTCCTGTTTTTCCCCACTGGGGGTGTCTTCCATCATTATGGGTGCAGTGTGCTGGGCATCTTGGATCCCTCAACAAGGGATAGTTTGCACGTATCAGAGGTTTCCATGACTTCCCAAATTTTTTCATCCCAGCCTACCTGGAGTAATGTTATCTCAGTAGATCCGTTTGCTAATTGGAATCTGAGGGGCCATGGCATGGCAGGGTTCTTGGCTGATCAGGGAGAGTCCATTGGGAGTGCATTCAATTTGGACTCCCATCCGGCAGAGTATGTCTCGCCCCATTAGGTTGATGGGAGTGTGGATCTGAAATTAAAATGGGCATTTTTATTTGTTTTCCATCTAATTCTACGGTCACTGGAGCAGAAAATGGTATCAGCTGCACTTGTCCTGAAAATCCTATGGTCTTTGCTACTCTACCACTCTTAGACCGGGGGAGGTGTTGGGCGTCGGCTGTGGTTACACAGCTGTAAGTCGCTCCTGTATCAACCATCAATGTGACAATTTTACCCTCTAAATTAACCTGCAGCGTAGGTTCTTTATCAGCTTGGCTAAGATAACATTACAAACTGACCCTCCCCGTTAAGATTTTCTAGGCCCCCTTCAATAGTAAGCACCCCCATACGGGGAAACCGGACCACTGGGATTTTCCATCGGTGGCTGGGTGTTTCTCTGTCCTCCCGTCCTCCCCTGTTGGGTACATTCTCTGGACATGTGTCCTTCTTGCTGACAGGTCCAGCATACGATTGGGTCCATATGCATTGCCACGGGCACCATTGTTGCCTCCTCTGCCTCGGCCTCTTCCTCCACCTCGGTTTCTGTGCACTGGTGGTTGTGCCCCCCACGGTTGTGGTGGTTGCTGCCACTGGGGATATGGCTGCACCCAGTATGGCTGCGGTGGTTGTGGGGAGGCCCGTAGGCATAATCAGGCCGCATTGGCTGTGGTGCTTGGGGTGCGGCTCGTGTAGGTGCAGATGTTGCTGGGGATGCTGTGGGTGCTGGTGCTGGCGCTGGGTAGCTCTGAACTGGTGCCTCAATGACAGGCGCCTGGACTATCTTTTTTTGCCCTTTAGCATTATCCAGCTGCGTTAGCACCAGCTTCCTCTGTCTCTCAGTGTCTTGTTTACTCATGTTTTCTTCTGCTTTCTTATGTAAGTTAACAAAATGAGTCACGGGCCTCTCTGAACTCACTACGTGGCATTATTCCAATGCGGTGGTCTTTTGTCCAGTTCCGTCTTTAACTGGAGGAGGGGGGCATCAAGGATCGCTTTCCTCATCAAATGTCTCATCATCAGATTGCTCTCTGGATCTGACTCCATCTTCATCCGCCAGTTTGCCTCGGTTCTTTCAACAAATGCAGCAGGGTTTTCATCTGTCTTCAACTTATCTACTGCCATGCTTGTGAGAGAGAATGTGTTAGGGTAAGTTTCCCTTAATGCGTGCCACACCTTGTTTCTGTGTTCATTGAAAGGCACGTCATCTATCATGGGGTTTCCCATCACTGCTTTCATGTCAGCTTTGTCAAAAATCGTCCTGGCAGTCTCTTTTGTGAGAATTTGACTCAGAAGCGCTTTAATGTCCCCCAGACACAAAGTTTTGCCCTCAGTCTCATTTTCAAACTGTGTCACCCAGACGGCCGCAGAATCTTGGAGGAGAGGAAGCCTAGAGATTAACCCCGCCACGTCTGTATGACCCCAGGGATGGTAATGCTGTATGGGACCTTTAGTGATTAAAGGCAACATCTTGCTACCCTTTTTTTGCCGCAGTCCCTCTTCTTCTTCCTCCTTCTCTTTCTCTTTTTGCAAAAGAAATTGTTCTAGCTGCTTTACTCGCCCCTTCACTTTTTTTAGTTTCTTAAGCCCTTTTTCAGACTCTTTCATTACCTCTTTCTTTGTGAGGATTGTTATGGGACATTGGCCTTTGGGCTCTGTGTCCTCCCCATCATCTGCATCTGAGTCAGAGTATTCTTCCACCTGCCCCCACTGCTTGACCTTTGTCATTTTTCTCTTTATTTTCTGCCCCACGTGACTGCGTGCTGCCTTCTTTATTGCAGCTGTGATTACGAACGGAAGCACTGGCAATTCTTTGGCCACTTCCTCTACACCCACTACTGCTCTCTTCATCAATCCGTGTCACTTCTCTCTCTCTCATCTCCTCAGGTGCTGTCCCTATATCCTCCAAGCTCCCCTCCACGTGGCGCTGCTTATGTTAATACGCACTGGTTTTCCAGTGCTCTTATAACTTGTGTTCTTTTTTGCCTTATTGGCTCTGTCATCTTCAGCTATTTTTCTTTTCTAATTCCTGCAGGAGTCTTAGGTTCCGACTGTCATCAGTTATTCCATGTTTCATTCTCTGCAGAGCCCTTAATCTCCGATCTCCTTTTTTTAACCCCTGTTCGGTGTGTACATGAGCTCTTTTGTCTGCTTAATCAATGCCATTTCTTTTTCTATATCATCCAGTAAGTAGCTGGCTTCCTCCAGCCTTTTACCATTCCGGATCCAGAGTCGTTGGTCCTCGCACAGCTGCAGCCACTTCTGCTCTCTTTTTTTCCAAAACTCCTCAATTCCTTGTATCTCCCTTTTACTCACTGTTATTTTAGGGCTTAGCTCTTGGATGAGTGTTTCACTTAGTTGCTGTGCTTCTTTAGCCAATGTCATCCTTAGTTCTCTTATCTCAGCCAGCTCTATCTCTCCCACTCCTGCCCCTCTGTTCTGATGGGCTCTTATCTCAGCCAGTTCTATCTCTCCCACTCCTGCCCCTCTGTTCTGATGGGCTCTTATCTCAGCCAGTTCTTCCTCCTCATGCAGTAGGAATATATTTTGCCTCGCCTGTCTCCTACTCTGCTCTTGCACCCGCTTCTCCTCCATTCTCTTCTGTTCTGGTTCTGTAAGATAAGGATAATTTACTGGAGACAGTTCACATGTGTGCTTCGGGTAGTATTGCATCCTCACCAGTTATCTCAGGCTCTTTTCTTAATTGCAACGGAAAGCCCTGAGTGTCCATTCCCACATTGTGTGTTATGTGTTTGCCAGCAAGTGACTGGAGATGAGTGTCTGTTTTCTGAACTTGTTTGTCTGCACTCATTTTCTTCTAATGGGCTGGTTACATGTTCCTCTAACCTGATTAATCGTTGTATTACTTCGTCTACCATACACTTCATTTGGTTGTCCCCACTCACTTCTGCTGTACCAGCGAATTGTACTACTGGGCATTGTGCCATCTCAGGCAGCTGCGGATATAGCCTCTTCTGTGCTATCACAGGCGGAGTGTATGGGGGAGGGCTACTCTGCACTCCCTCTGAAGCTTCTGATGTGAACACTCCCTTTTCCTTTCCCATCTCAGGCTGTTGTGCTGCTGGTATTACTGCTTCTTTCCCTTCTACCTTGTCTTTGATCATTCCCATGAATGTTCTTAGTGTTTCCAACTCTTCCTGTCTCTTCTTTTTTCGTGCGTCACTCTTGTCTTTCCGTTTGTGATCCTGTATTTTTCCTTCTGTTTGCATTAATAATTTAGGATCATATGAACCTTGTTGAGGCCACGGATTTGTGTCTCCCTTTGTTCTGTCATGCCATTTTAAGCAATGGCCTTTAATCTTGTCTGCCTGCATTGGGTATTTACCACACACCTCTTCTAAAGGGGGCTGTTTCCCTGTTCCCAACTCCGCTGCTGCCATGTTCAACGCACACTTTACACCAGATAATCAAAGTTACAGTGTAGTGTATTATGTACTTTAAATGTAACCAAAATATTCTTAACCTCGGGGTCGATCGCGAGGCCTGAAACGTGGAGCGTATTGGCCAAGCCGGGGTATTGGGTTGTGTGCTACAAACTGAATCGAAACACTTTTAACAGTAACTTGCCTCAATGTTCTTTCTACACTTGTATTGTTCACACACCGATACACTTCTCGTGGCACTGCTCGTATGATTATTTGTGGGTTTAGAATCTTAACTCCCCTCTCACCTATGCCCTCACAACGTAATCGATCGTGCTCGTGTACTGGGACTGATCTCACTCGCGCACAAGATAACCGATACGCGTCTATCCGTCGCTGTACTGTTCTTCGGATACTTTGTGTCCACGTAAGCACACTTTTGTCAATTGGACCAACAATATGTGATATACGAGGTGGAATCACCCTATATTTCCTTCTAATTTCAAACTCTATTAATTCACCAAGATACTCGATCGTCAAAAGTTCATTTAATACTGTATTCCAGTTGATAAATGGCCAATCCTTAGCCACCTCATCAAAACTCGGACAATCAGCTTCGCCACATCCTACAGTGAAAAGTTTCCGAAATGCTTCCTGCCTGTCTTTCACAGTCCAAACCTTAATAATATTATCTTTATCCACATATGTATTCTCCAGCCAAAAGTGTGTGCAATGCCCCCGTGTTACCAACTCAAACTGTTCGTCATCAGTTACCAATGCCAATGCTCCTCTCTTTTCGAATGATGCCATTCACCTCGCAGTAGACGCACCCACACTCCCCATGGTGCTCAAAATGTTCAAGACAATATGTACTTCACTTATTAATGCACCTTCACATTACAACACCGTCCGCAACAAATAAAAATGGTTTATCAGTTTTACTCACTGTAATCACTCCACACATGAAACCTCTGAAGGATCTAGAATGTACAAAAAGTCAAAACATATGCTTTAGTCGTAATACTTCTGATGTTCCCAGCAAAGCATTGCAATATCTTTCATATAATCGCCCGCAACACATGTATTTTTATTTTCGTTGATTTTACCACTTTTACACTCCTCACAAGGATCTAAAGCATACGAAACCCTATGTTTCAATTTTTTCAAACCACCAATAGCCTATTCACAGTATTGCGTTAAAAACTCTTCACCGATTTCTAGTGTTCTTTCTATTCACGCAACATCATTCGCAGCATAGGCCTATGCGTATTTAATCATTGCCACTTCAATAGTTTTGAGAAGGAATTCACCCATAAATTAAAAAAAACTTAAACCACAAAACAATAATTTTTCAACAACGCACCGTCCATTGCCCGTGTTTGATTTGTGTATCAGTTTAAATGTATCATATGTGCCTTACTCTGAATACTCTATCACTCGGGAAAATTTCACTTTGTTATATGGTTCTATTTCACATCTCAGTTTTCTCTTTATTTCAACATCACACACAATACTTTGACTAAGGGTACTTATTTTGACTAGAAATTCTGAATAATGCACCTGTTGTGCATCCTTCGAGAACTTCTTATAGTTCGCTCGGATGTTACCGGAGTCTTATTGATAACTCATCCCGCGACTCATGTACCCTTTATTAGGCTTGCTGGAATAATTATCAGGGAATCTTTATTAATTGCCCTCCAGCGCCTTATGCATTCTTCAGACACTTATTTCACTTTCTCACACTTATTCATGCGCTTTCTTTTTTTTTTTTTTTTTTCTCCACTTAACTCTGACGTTCTGTGGTTTCCCGTTACTTTCACCAGTCAAGCACACTCATACAGATGATGTGACAATGCACTGATTTTGGGTGATTTTGGGTGTGACTGCCTATCACACCCGTACTTTTAATAATTGTCAGTATCGAATTTCCTTCTCAAATTACTTGCTTCTCTTTTGAATTATTTTCTTTCCACAGTGCGCTCAGTGCAAAACCTTCAGCTGAATTTCAACCTTTAATCTTTCTCCAACCTCATTTCTGTCGCTGGGAATAAATACCAACCGCTTACCAATAATTGCCCGACTTTTGCGTGAAATATAGCACACTAATACCAACCTCATTTTACATTTATTTCTCCGACAATTTTAACAAACGGCCATGGCTTATCCCCATCCACAACTTGGTTGTCTTAGAAACGACTCGCAAATCGCTCCTCCTTCAACAAGACATTTAGACGAACCCTTTTTGATTCGTTGTATTTAAAACACACTAACAGTTGTCTCAGCTAGTAGTATCAGCCACTTCTCTTGTATAACTCAGTTAGACGTCTCTAACTGTTTATCACAAGATACAATGACATAAGACCACAAACAGACTTTACTGCTTCGTACAACAGTGAGACTTCACTGATACAATAATATAGGTTGACCACAGGCAGACTTTACTGCCTTGTACAACAGTCAGACTTTACTGACAGTCAGACTTTACTGACAAACAAATAATATGCGTTGACCGCAGGCAGACTTTACTGCCTCGACAACAGTCAGACTTTACTGACAGTCAGACTTTACTGACAGTCAGACTTTACTGACAAACAAATAATATAGGTTGACCGCAGGCAGACTTTACTGCACTACGTACAACTTGCACCGGTGCTTTTCACAAAATAATTTAGGTCTGCTTACGTCAGTTCATCGCCCCGGCCTTTCTGACTATATATCCTTATGGGTTCTTTTTTGGTAGGCCTAAGCACCCTTTTTCCCCTCTGGAATACAGTCTTTGCCAGCGGAATGACTAGTTAAACAGAACAATGCTGTTCTTACCTTTTAAATTGTGCACTTCTAGTCGCCCCGCCAGCGGACCGGGTCCCAGACGAGAGGGAGCCTTCGTCCTTTGTCCAATCCCACTTCTGACACCAAATATGTTGTAGCGAATTAACAACTGTTTCCAAATCTTAAAGTATTTTTTCAATCAGAGTCAGAAGTCCAGAGTGCGATAAACTGAAGTTTTATTCCATCCTTACAGACATTTCATCCAAAATGAGAGTGGTGGTCCATGGAGCAGCTCTGACTAAAACACCCAATGCATTTACTTTTTATACTCATAATTCGTCACTTTCTGCAAGTCACGATCTTCAACCTCCATCTATACTGATCCAATCAGAATATTCCCTTATATCTCCTCATATTTTATCTACGCTTTTGGCCACTTAGAATATTCTCGCTCACCTGTTGCGGGGGAACTTTTGTTTTGAGGGAGATAGACCCTCCTATCAATCTGCTTGGTATCTCTTTTTTGAAGGCCTGGTCTGGCTTTGCCTGCCATCATCTTGTGTGTGTGCTTATGTGCGAGTGTGTGTGTGTGTGTGTGTGTGTGTGTGTGTGAGTGTATGTGTGTATGTATATGTCTTTTATGTGTGTGTATGTGTCTAGGTGGGTGGGTGTGAGTAAGTGACCCCCCTCCTGACTGCTTGTTACTTTCCACTGGCCTGCACCTGCACCCTGGCCTTCATGATGCTTGACCTTTCCATGATACCCATCCCTGCACACAGGCCCAATGTCAATTTGTAGCTGCAATTCTGCTCTATGACCACCACGGCACTGTTTTACAATCATAATTTTCAACACTGTTAATTACCACAAAATCCAGCTGGTAACAAAAGTCTACAAAAGCTCAATTTCATCATATATCAATTTGCCTACTTCTTGAAGTGACACGAGAACCAAGTGGAGAGTTCTGCAGAGTATCTCTAAATATGAACTAAAGTATGTTGGCTGCACTAACTCCAAAGGATTCAATGCTGGACCCATCAAAAATACACACTGTAACAAATGCTGGGTTTTGTCAAATATATATAGGTAGGGCTACATGAGGGACTCCCACTTGTCCATAGCATGGCATTTCAACATTGTGACACTGGGACCATCTGATGGGGACAAGGGTGTCTAGTTCTTGGCACACATTGCGTATTGCTCTGAGGTTTTATTGGACCCTACCATCAGAGCTGAGAACACTAGCTACTTCCCAGCAGATCATGGAAGTGTGTTTTATTTCTGAACACAGTTCTCAGCACTGAACACAGACAGCTTAAACCAAGATGGCAAGATGGCTCCATCTCAATGAAACAGTATGGCAATGTACCAACAGAGGAGAACTAGAAAGGAGTGACAGTGAATGACAAAGATAATAGCATAATGTAGGCAGTCTGTATCATGGAGAGAGGAGACAGAAATACTCACATGCCTGCATGGCAGCAGTCATTTAAATGCACTTGGAGATCAATGGAGCTCTTTTAAGCAGTGTTATTGGTACAGAACAGAACTAAATAGTTTTAATGTACAAGCCAACTAACCCATCTTAATTCTGTGTGGGGTATTGATAAATACGTTCTTATGAAACACATTTGCATATCCCATAATACAGCTTTTCAGCCATTTGGTTGTTTCCATAATCAATCCAAATGTATAATCAACATCATATAACTGACCTAATCCTGATGCTATCATACATGTAGTCTGCTCCATTGCTATCAGTCTTTGGAAACAGACGTGTATTAGCCAAGGGACTGCAGACATCATCTTTAAAGAACTTCACAAACTTTTGTTCTTTCTTTGTAGAAGAATACCTGGGGATTTAAAATATTCAGTGATCACTTTGAAGGCAATGGACAAAGGAAGTGTCTCTCACTGAAAGGTGATGTGGCTAGAAAGAGAGGAAAGGAGTTGTAGCAAATTCACGGCAGGTTTGTATTTAGATTATGTGTTACTATTGTTACAGACTTTCCAAAGATGAGTCAGAGGTCTCTAAGGCATCAGTCATTACAGATGCATGAAACCAGCCAGCTCATAATAAGTAGGCTTTGTAGCTCCACGGAACAGACAATGGTTCATTAAAATTCAACACAATTGAAAAGGAGGATGTGTTTGTCCACTCTGTGATAGTGGATAAGACTCAGTCTAGTTCTGTTTAGTATACTGGCATGATGTTATTGCAGGAAAATCATTTTGGCCACCTACAGATTTATCAAAGTTTAATTGATCCAAGCTTCTGTCCTTTGATCAAAGGTCTGGCTAAAGCTAGACTAAGCAATGTCAATTAGACGCTGTATTTGTATGCTGTCACTGTTCATTAGCCTTGGTGCATGATTTATTAGATATCAGAGCATACTGTAGGTACCATAGGTAAGAGCCACAGCACCATAACCTCTCCCCATGCATAGGGCCCTTATATTACATCTGCATTAATAGATGGAATCTCTTCATGCATCTGAATGCAGTGGTTTTATCATATGGTTACATAGAAAGATAAAGGCAGGTACCGGATTTTTGTTTTTATTCACAGCTTCACACAACAGCTTCTGTATTACATTTTATGGAGGGATTTGTTCTTCAGACTCCCAGAGAGAGAGAAAAAATATATCTTCCTGTCACAGCCTTTGTCATTTATATGGCTTTGTATTCATGGCCCTCTCATAGCTGCATCTACGCTGGTCGTCAGATAGGGACACCCTGATAGTCATGTCAGATGGAAGGGGAAGATTGCAATCCTTTCAGCGTCCAAAAAAAATGAAAGTCTTACTTCACTTTGTCAATGTGGCTCAGGGCTCAGTGGTAATAACTGAGGCTATGTCCTTCTCTCAAGAATAGCAGACATTTTTTATTGGCTGCTGAGGGAATTTAAATACTGTGACTTGAATTTAAATGATTATAATTTTACTCACTGCAGTTAATACGCTCTCTGTTTTATTGCTGACCTTTTGTCCACAGTGCATGATGACGTGAAAAAGTGCTCCACATGTTATTTTTAGAAATCAGTCTTCCCTGGTTCACCGCTAAGGCAATTCCACATCATAGGCCTGATGTAATCTGCATGTCTGCTGGTGGGCAAAAGTTTTACTTCATAACTTTTAAAAATAAACATCTCCAACTGCTAAAATAGTTACTTATGTCATAATGCCACAGGTCAGCCACATCTTGAAATTGCTTAAATATACTGTAGATAGGGAGACGTTTGCAGTCACATGAGGAAAAATAACATTCTGCTAATGGGGAAAATATGCACTGATGTGGACAGTGAGCAATTATCCACTAGGTTCTATTTATGGGCAGTGCCTGCTGTGACCGGGGAAGGAATATGATACATTCTTCTCAGAAGGCCAATGAACCAGATGTTTCAAGGGTTTATAATCGCTACAGTAAAATCCAGACCAATATGAGCTCACCATGTGTTTCCCAATATAGAAATAATAAAATAGATAATATAATGTGTTACCAACATATGGGTATTATGATACAATTATACATTTTAAAGCAATCATTTAACCTTGTAAGCCATTTTTGTTCATTAAACAAATTAGAGTCTGGGAACTCCTGTGTGTTTTTCATGTCTATATTTGGCCTGTTGGGAGTTATTTCATTTGGAAAACCTTAAAACCTAATTCATTAAATTCTCTCTTTATTGATGATGAGGTTGCAGAGAAGGCCCATCTGATCTAGATCTTGAAAATGCATTTCTCTGCACACTTTTGAAAATGTTAGCTCCCTAAACAGCTGTCAGTATTAGGGCTCTGTCCATTTCCCTAGACAGAATTATATCCCTTCTCTTTCTTCAGCAAACAGATGGGCAACGTACCCAATACCATATGCAAACTCTCACCAGGAGACCTGTGTGCCAAATCACATTCTCTCACTGCATCTTAAGTAACCTTCCTGTGAAAGTGTAAAGCATACATGTCATATCAAATCGAAATGCTGTCTCAAAATTACACTCACTGTTATGTGGTGTGTTGATCCCTAGTTTTACAAGAGGTTTATGTACTGATCATATTTCCCTGTCTGTAGTGAAGTGGCAAGAGTGAAAATGTACGTAACTGTTGTAAAAAAAAAAAAACTGATGACTTGTTATAGTTACAGTATCATTATTCTAAGGTCAGTGTTTGTAATCAGCTCAGAATGTATTACCAAAACATAACTAAAGTTAATTTCTCGAGTTTAAATGTCAATATCCTATTATACCCCCTATAAAAGGCATTTCCTTTCCTCTGTAAAACTGTGAACAATGACTAATCATAGATGCTAAGTACAAAAAACATTCAGTGTGTTTACATGATGGTATAATTCGAATCTTTGCTTAGTCGGACTATGCTTTCTTTCGAGGGTAGGTGCTATTATCCCAATATACATGGCAGTGAATAAATCGAATCATTGGCCGAAAGCATGTCATATCCGATACGATAGGTGGCGCTGTTTTTATTACAACTAGTGGTGATACAGCCCTTTCCGCTTGACCTCTTCACCACTACCAATAACAACAACAGTTGATTGAGCATGAATCGCGTCTGTTCATCGGTCCAGAAATGCGTGTTGCCTCTTGGGTTGTTTGTTTGTTTGTTTGTTTGTTTCTGCCAGGCCGATGTGTTTATAAGTTACATTATTCAAAGGTGAAAGATAAAAGGCGAGAGAAACGCATGCACATTCACACACACACGCGCGCAAATAATGGGTTACAGCCAAAACGCATTGCCCTTCTGCCAGTTGCATCAAATTGTTTAAGTACTTCTTCGCTGTCGATTTCCAAATCTGTGTGAATATTCATAAGAGCAAGTCCAGTCAGTCTTTTGTCAGTCATCGTACTTCGTAAGATATGTCTTAAGACGCCCCATTGTACTGAATGACCGCTCAGCAGACGCTGTGGAAACGGGCAAATGTGCCGAACTTTCCAGGGCTTGATAAAGCTCACTGCATTTGGGCTGTAGCTCATTTAGCTGTTTCCAGCTCTATATCTGCATCGTCAACGCTGGGCATTAGTTGTCCGATTTTATAGTTTCCCCATCGTAATAAATATGCATTCATGATATTTTTCTATGACCGAGTTTGACAGGTATTGGTCAGGTAATAGTCGAGTGACAGCTGATTTCACAAGCATTAACTTTAAACCAGAATATTATAACGTGCCGGCATAGTCGCCCCGTAATGCCGTGCAGCGGGCGCATACTGTTATACTTTATGTTATGCATGACGTTCCCTAGGCTATATGTTCCTTACCGTTCTAATTACATGTCGTTGTTCTGTGTTGGGACAGAGCTTATACAGGTAGGTGACGGTAGCACAGTCTGTTCGTGGGCATAAAGCCCGTGCCATTGTGACAGTGTGTTGTGTTTAATAAAAAGCCATAACAAATATACCACGCTTCCGTGATTTGTTACAATATAATGGTCTTGCTTCTATAATGTATAAACACGTAGGTTACAGGGTGGGTGTGGCAGAGAGAGAGAGGGAGAGCGATGATGCACACGGATATATCAGATTTAGCGACCGGAGCAAAGTTATGTTGCTGTAACGTTGAACTCTTTGCAATCAATAAATACAGTACTTAATAGGCTAATTGATACAATATCTCCTCGTTTGAGTGTGGTTGTTTGAGTGCAATGGGAGTGTATGATCGATGTTGTCTATAAAGGTATTTAGGTAAAGGTATTTACGGGAAAATATCTCGATCCACCTGTCACGTCTCTGTCTTTAGAGGGCAGCGCCAGATAACTGAACACAACTAAAGTCAGGCGTGCCTCGCGGGCACAATACCAAATTTCATCATATTTGATAGAATGAAGGACATATTAGTTGTGAATAGTATCACCGAGTTTGATAGGTATTGGTCAGGTAATAGCCGAGTGACAGCTGATTTGCTTTCTGATTTGACAGTACCTTTTCGTGGTTTTTTTCAGCGCCAGATAACTGAACACAACTAAAGTCAGGCGTGCCTCGCGGGCACAATATCAAATTTCATCATATTTGATAGAATGAAGGACATATTAGTTGTGAATAGTATCACCGAGTTTGATAGGTATTGGTCAGGTAATAGCCGAGTGACAGCTGATTTGCTTTCTGATTTGACAGTACCTTTTCGTGGTTTTTTTCAGCGCCAGATAACTGAACACAACTAAAGTCAGGCGTGCCTCGCGGGCACAATACCAAATTTCATCATATTTGATAGAATGAAGGACATATTAGTTGTGAATAGTATCACCGAGTTTGATAGGTATTGGTCAGGTAATAGCCGAGTGACAGCTGATTTGCTTTCTGATTTGACAGTACCTTTTCGTGTTTTTTTTCACCGCCAGATAACTGAACACAACTAAAGTCAGGCGTGCCTCGCGGGCACAATACCAAATTTCATCATATTTGATAAAATGAAGGACAAATTAGTTGTGAATAGTATCACCAAGTTTGACAGGTATTGGTCAGGGGAGACGGCCCAGTGTTCCGAAAGCCCGATATTCCGAAATCTCAATATTCCGAAAAATAGTCCCCCTGGCAAAATTTAGAAATATTTTAAGTGGCACAAAACACTCAAAGCATTTCGTTTGCACAGCAGAGCGGAGACGCTCACCGGGCTATCACGCATATAACTTTTCCTAGGCAATATTTGTTAACTTAGCCTACTCTGGTTTTGAATATGGGGTAGGCTACCACTCATGCGAAGGAAATCACCGGCAGAATGTCGCAGGACATTACGCAGATCTTGTCAAGCACTGACAAAGCATGCATGCGTTGGCAATCATACAAATATTTTTGTATCATCGCGATGCAAATGCATGTGTGTATAATAATATTCTGAATTCAAGTTAATGCTTGTGAAATAAAGGCATTTATATGTTCATGATTGTGTGATTCATTGGGATGTGCATGTGGGCAATAGTGGTTCACGTTGCTGTACTCACAATTTCGGAACAGCGGGCTGTCGGAAAAATGGGCTTTCGGAACATTGCCATGGAACCTTGGTCAGGTAATAGCCGAGTGACAGCTGATTTGACAGTACTGCTGTTGTTTTAAGCAAATAAAATGTGGAACGTCCTTATACGTGTTTAAGGAGGGGTTGTAAAGGTGCTCATATCTTCGGTCCTCTTCTGTTATGTTTGTTCATAATCAACAAGAATAAGCTTGTGAGACAGTCTGCAGGATATTCATAAAAAACCGTGTCATTAGTATGAACATTTGAGACAACTTATCCCTCTTTCGTCTTCCGGGTCACGACCTGGCAGGGAGAGAGGGAGCATGCGCAAAGACGCAAAGTCCAGTTCCTTATCCAATTCACCGTTACATGCCGCAATAGTCGAACTATCAACTGGATCGGATCGAGTTATCCAGGGGTGTTAGTCCGACTATGTGCGGTCCGACTACGATCCGACTAAGGTGCTTACATGAAACGGATAATGCGATTTCAGTCCGACTAAGGCAGTTATTCGAATCCATGTAACCACGGTCACAATGACGATATTTTCCAATTAAAGCAGTCATACGAGGTGTGATGCAACAACATTACAAAAAGGAAGCCTGTTCTTCAGAAGAACCATGGCTTACTAACAAGTGAAAATGAGTAAGTTAGAGTGTTGATATAGCTCATATGGGCCTATCAAAACATCAAAGTTGCAGGTGCTCTGTGGACTCTGGTGGGATGATCCAGTACTGGAAGGCAGCCTCTGTGGTTAAAAATGCTGTTTTTTCCTCTGACTGAGGAGTCTACAGGACTTGTCAATAAGACCTCTTTTATCTTTCTACAACCACCACAGGACCATACACTCCTGCCTAGTGTAGGAACCAGTGGGATTGGACTATGTACTATAGGACTCCTAAATTAAACCAACTTCCAGTATTTACCTTACCTCTAACCTGATAGCCTCACATCTGACAGTTGAAATTCTGTATAGCTGAACTTAACATTTACCAGGTTCTATCACGGTGTTGTAAACACACCTCTAGTCCATCTGGGGATCCCAGCATCCACCTCCAAGTTCTGGTCTAGTTATTTTGGTTCCTGTACCTGCAGAGGAGTTCAAAAGGTGAGAAGCCAGTCCAGCTCTGGTGCACTTCTCCAAAAGAAAACGAATAGTGGCGAGGTCTCAGTTCTTCCAATCAGTGTCAGTTCTGAAATTCTCTGCTTGAAATCATTTGTTTGTGGGTAGAAAGTTTAGGTCTTGAGTTACCTTACCTTCAAGGTTTTGCACATTTCTTTGGTAATTGTAGAAAATCTTGTGAAAATCTTTTACAGGGATACCCACGCTTCTGAGGTGCTACTCTTTGAAAATTGTCTTTCCATTGACAGTGTAGAGGGTCTGTGGAATGATCCTGAATGATCAGGATGTCCAGGTGTACCATACTATTCCTAGTCCCACCATGTCATGGCAACTCTTTTCATCTTCAGAGGGTATATCCAAGTAGCCTTCCGTTAGCTCCAGGCCTCTCTCAGGTTAGGATCCACTCCAGGGACCTCCATCGCAGAAGCAGGGTGTGAATGAGCTTCCCCCTTAGAGAGCAGCACAGACCTGGATCTCTTACGCCTCTACATCCTGTGCCTCATCATCTCCATTCTCTAGTAGCCCATGGGGTCCCAATGGTCACTTTAGCGGTAGGATATTTTTGAGTGTCCCGGAAGATTTCTCCCTGGCAGCCACTAGCAAGCAAAGGCCTGATCAGAGTGACCATACCGGAATCTAGAGGTGTATCCATCCATGATATTTTAAGTAGGTCCTTTGGGGTTTGCACCCACTCATGAGCCCAACAGCTTGTGCAAATGTGGCATCCAAAGCACTACCTGTCAGCCTTGGGTCAACTCCTCCAGGACACTCTCACACACAGTGTCTTTCCCACATATGAAACATTTTCACACAGAGGGTTTCGGAGTCATGTCGGTTGGTCTATTCTGACTCAGAGGGAGGCGTCTGAGCATGACTTTCAGGGTGAGCCAGTTGACATGTTACCTGATGATTTTCCAACAACACAGTCAGGGATTCCACATTTTGCTCTGTAGTTCTGCCTGGCAGCTCTGTTCTGTAGCATTCAGAGTCCGGCGTGTGATTGGTGTTCTTGCCATTTATTAAAAACAGGCACAGGCAGTACAGAATGGCAAATGGAGCGGGCTTATATACATAGATACATTAATCTTCCCGATGACTCACTAAAAAACACGTTAACAAAAAGGGGAAAACACCAATCACTCCAATTTAGAACATTAAACCAAATTATGTAAAACATTTGCGCATGGAACACTGGGAGATACCACATAATGAACACAACAACGAAGTACGCAGTAATTCACACAACACTCCTGCTACACGCCACAGTGCTAATGCATTTATTTCAGGTCAAACCTCTGGATTTTTACCTGAGGAAGGCCACCATCTTCCAACAGAAAAGATATCTTGATTTGGTGATTCATTTATTCATTGTGAGGGCTACAAAGTTTAATTTAGTTCTGATGCCTGCAGTGCTACTGACAGAAGCAGTAAGGTAAGCTATGTCACACTGAAGGTAGCACCACAATTTCACAAAATGTTCTACTCTAGAGATTAATAGTATCATTAAAATATTTAAGAAAGCAGTGAGGAAAAAGGACATTTTCCATACTGGTATCAATCATGACACAAAGGTTGAGTTATTGTCCTATTGTCCTCCAGGTTATTTTTATTTTATTTTTTGAAACATTTCAGAGCATACAAATGTGGTGTTAGTTTCTGGATGTATGCAGTGACTGCAATGTAAAATATGTGTTGCATTACATTTTGTGCACTGGTATATATTATTTAGCTGTTTTTTTTTTTAATCCCTTTTGGAACTTTTTTTATTTTGACTTGCATTGCATTTCTTGTTGATGTTCTTTCTAATAATGATCACCTGCCCATCATACTCATTTCACGCCTGCTATTGAACGACAAAAATCAATGTCAGATACATGGATTCAGCCTCTTAAGGTACATGTAGGCAGATTTATCTTAGGGGGACTCTAAGAGATGGTTTGGGAGAGACGCACAACAGCATAAAGTAAACAACTTTAGTAAGGTATACTTTTCAAGGCTTCGTAAAATGTAAATCCATTATTGGATTGAGAAATGCTCATTTATTCTCATCAGTGCAAAACCTCTTTAAATATTTTGAAAATAAGTTTCAGCATTCTTTTAACTTCTGTAGCAGAGCAGGAGGAGAGAGGCTGGTGCAAGCAATTGGCAAGCCAAGCAGAGAAATACTGGCCTTGCCGTGCTCATGCTAGTTAGGCCACCATCTCCACTCTGATACTCCTGTCATGTCAGCCAAGACAATCTGTCATCTTGAGACTGCTGACAAACACATATCCTCTGCCCTCTTTTGATTGACATACCTTGCCTTGATGTGCTGTCATCCTTTGTCCGCATCTTACAATGGGGCTTGGTAACAGTGTTTGAAATGAGGAGAAGACAGGCCTATGGAACCCATCTCAAGTTGTAACAAAGCAAGCTGACAGAGGGAAAAACTGACCAACTGCACTGTCACTGAAAACATACATAAAAACCAAAAACGATGAAACTGACTTTTTTAATGCCATGTCAACTGCCTTTAGTCACACATATTTTAGAGATGACAGATTGATGTAATGCTGAATGTGTTATTCATTTTAAAGATGATTTGAGCATTAATTGCTGTGCTTTCTCAAGGAATCATAATCTAAGATATTGCAATTGGTCATAATGTGCTGACCTTTCAAACCAGAGAGTGTACCGACATCAAATTGCAACGTACAGCCTTAAAAACAAATGAAGCACAAAGTGCTTATGTAGGCGTCTTGTAGTATATTAACACAAATGTTGACTGTTTCTTATTGTAATTATTAGAAACAGGGGCACTGTTACTGGGGGAAGGGGTACAGTATCTCACTGTAGTGATTTATCATGGTCAGTCAGTGTTGTCGATGGTCAAATCACCTCTGAGATAAAATTATCTAATGCCCCGGAGTAATCATGCAATAATATGAGAGCAAGTTGGAGATTTAGTTTAGAAATGCACAGCTTTATTATATATGTTTATTTGAAAGGTAGATTGCTTCATTTCAACCTGTTTCATCCCCTTGTGGACCCATTTACTACCACCTCTCTGAGTGTTTGAATGTGTGCTGCAATCGTTTAGTCCTGTGAAGCTTTCTTCTCGAAAGGGAGGGAGGTGTCGGCACAGAATTCATCTAGGATCAAAGCAGAATGCCCTCCACCGCACGCCTCTGTCCATCAGTGAGATGGAGGCTTGTTTCTTTGTGCCAGTTTGTGAATCCCTGGCTTTGTTCTGTCTGACTAAATACAACCTCTGAGAAGAACACAGCCTGCAAGGATGAACTTATTTGTCAAATGCAATTAGCCAAAGTGCTTCAAATGCTCTCCATTCCTTTTATCTTTGTTCAAAAGAAGATCTCTGCCAAGCATCCATATTACAGCTGACAAGCTCCCTGACTTACCCTTTTGCAAATGAAGTTCGAACCATAGTGACTAAACAAACAAAGGAAGATATATTTCCCAAAAATGAACATATAGCCACAGTAGATTATTGATGCAGTAAGATGGATGGAGGTGGACAACTGTCCATTTATGAGATTAATAAATAATTGAGGTTAGACACAACTCGCTACACACAACTTTTTGCCAATGATGGTTTCTTTCAGAACAGTTGTGCTGGGACATGACCCTGATTCACAACCAGCACTTTAGTGTGGGAGGATGTCGGGTAGTTTGAGAACTTTGTTATTTTAGAGACTTTTAAGTAAATTATTTGGGAAATCAAAACAAGTTGGGAAAACAAAACAAAACAGACAAAAGAAATAAACAAAACACATTAAACAACTCAAAAATTAAGTATAAAAAAAAATAACATAAAGTAAAAAGAATTAAATCAGAGGATCATTTAAAACAACAGCATTGAGGCACATCCTTAGCATCTAAACGGCTCTTAAATGAGTTGACAGACAAATACTTGGTTAGTTTCAACTCCACTTGAACAGTGTTCCATTTATGGGAAGCAATATCATAAAAGAGTGTGACAAAGGAAATGATAACATTAAACATTAACATACATACTGGTTAAAGAGTAGTGTTTTTATTAACCACATTGGATAGGCTGGTGATGAATACCTATATGATAGTTGTTTTACCATTTTGTTGTACTTGAACTCAATTGTATGGTACTTACAATAATGTTGTCCAGAAGCTAAAGGTATGTAGACATCTGACACAGTCTATTTTGTTATTTCACACACATACAGCATATCTGAACCTAATGCACTCCATCACATCATCACATATATGACGAGACTGCTTATGGTGTAACTTACATAATCTTGACATAGGGAACAATAATAAACCCTACAAATATCGTATACAAATATTTTACCTTATACTGATGGTGAGAAACTACATTTGTTTCAGACGTCCACTCCAGCACTGGGTACACGACGAGACAATATATGAAGATGTGCGTGTCTTCTGGAGGGTATGGAGATGATTATTTGATTTGTACCAAGTAAGTATAAATTGAATATACAACAGTGAAAATGTGTGTGTTGTTTTGTCTTAAATATATACATCAAGGTTAGGAAGATTATGTATGATTAATACTTTGCAGTGGTCATAGAATAACCCTATGACACATTTATTATACAAACAGTTTTCTGATATAAAAAAGTGTTCTTTTGATCGTTTTATCTGTGTTTAGACAAACACTAAAATGTTTGACAGTGAATCAGACATTTTCCCCAATATCAACATTTGTTGAGTGTTTTTGTTTTGCAGTTATCCATGACCAATACCCATGAACCATGACGTTTTTTATCCTTCAACAAATGCCAATAATGAATATATATATATATATATGTATAAAAAATGAAATAATTACAAATAACGACATTTCAAGAAGGTTTTTGAAACAAACTGCTTCCCCTGATTGTGAAACTACCCATAAATGTTTTTTCTTTCATCCTTTTTCTCAAATTAAGAACTATCCATATGTGTGAGCTCAGTGGCTCTCAAACACTGTGCTGAGTGCCACCACCCATCAACATGAATGCCAATAGATATGGGTGTCCATATGGATCCCCAGGGAGCCAACCTGTGTTTCTTATGTATCAATTATGGATCTATTTCTTTGTTTCCATTTATTATGGATTTATTTCCTTGTTAAAATATAACAGTGAAGTAATGCCTCAATGTTGACTTCCTAATGCTGAACCAGCCCCTATTTCAACAAAAGTGAACGCAGCCCACCATGCTGAACCTCATAATACTCAGGGATCTGAAAAAGCCAAATGCCTTTGGAAGTTATATGTCATAGTAGGTCAAAATTTGCAAGATCCAAAATACCATAGGGACATATTTTGCATCTTTTTGCCCCCCCCCCCCCCCTTCATCTTTACTGTCAACATCAACTTACATAACTTGTTCAAAACATTCCTTTCTTAACCCAATATAGTACACACTACTTCCAGGGGCAGAAAAGAACCAGCAGTAAACATTATCAAGCACCCGGGAGGTAAGCCAATCACCCAATATACACTCTGCCAGTCCACTGAAGGAATGTCTGATATCTGTCTGATATCTAATTTTTCCACCACTTAAATCCTGGGTTCTCCTTACAGAAGGTCACATTTAAAATGCTGCCTGCAGAACCCTCCTCTGGCTTGTTCCCTCTTGTCTCTCCTTAATCTAAGGAGCTCTACCCTCTTCAGGGCATCCAAGCTATTCTTCAGCTCTGCCTGCTGAACTAAGATACTCTCTATCACTTTATTGTGTACTCTTGTTTTCAGAAGATTTAAGCTGCTTTTTCTCCTAAATGAGTCGTTCTATTTCTGCCTCTGATCTTGACTCGACTTACAAGACATTATTTTTCTTTATTCCTCTCCTGTTTTTATCCCTTAATTATGCATGGGCTCTATCTAGCTCACTCACAGCTGTCCCTTTCAATTCAATCACCATTCCCTCTGTCACTATTAATATAATCCTAGTCCTTAATTTTTGTAGCAGTAGGCCATGGTTATTATACCATTTTATTTCTCAGTAAGTATGCTCCTCTTGGCTGAAATGCAGAAGCCTTGACCAGTCAGGACAATCTGGTCCGGGTCTGTTTTCATGGTGTCACATGGTCTTTCCCTTGTTCTTAGCTGATCTAAGATTGTTTCTGTAGTATTTCATTTTGTATATCGTATGTATTGGACATTTTAGAAACATTTCTGTACTTTTTGTATTTACACCGTAGTTCCCAAAGCATATGACTATGGTTAGCACTTCCCTCTGGGTGACCAGATTTCTACGTGTAAAAAACAGGACAGTCCTGCCTCTTGCTGACACACATTGCAATACATTTTTGGCTTCTGTCAGTGTGTGACATTGCCAATGAAAGACAAATGCTTAGCAAACCCCAGTAGGAGAACACACCCCTGCACTGTACTTATATCTTCTCGTCATCTGTACATTTTGTCATGTAAATTATGTTCCCATAAACCTTGTCGTATTGCTCTCAAACCTATTATTAAAAAATTGGAGGAAGGCAGAAATATGGGACAAAATATGATTTTTGCAGCAGCCCACACTGAACCTTTCAGAATTCTAGCAGGCTCCAATAGCGACACCATTTCTATTCCCTTTCCCCTCTCTTCTTCCTTTCCCTCTCTTCTCCCTTCGGCCAGGACATCGTCCCAGGCTCCCCCTCTCCACGCCGACTGCTCCCTCCCCATTCCCTTCCCAGAGCCACACTGGATCCGTCTGCGTCACTGAGTTTTCGGCACCCTATGGGTGCTATGGAACAGAACTTTTTTCCTCACTTCAATTTCCAGAACTTCAGGACCTTGACACCAGGAGCATACACTCACCCCACGCCACTGACAAGTTTCTCAGAGACCATATTCCAGCTCATCTCGGTTGGCCTAGTCCTCCAAGCTACTTTTGCAAAAAATACTTTCTCAGTTTCCCCAGCTTTGATAACCATTTCATTTATCTCATACGTTCAATAAGATTAAGATCTCAACCATTACAGTATACCTATCTGGCATTGTTTTTTTCTATAAACTGGCATAGGCCTGTGGCTCTGAATGTCTCTCCTTTTCCAACACCAGGATAGGACAGGACTATTAATCAAAGAGATCCGCAGACAACTGCCAGCTACACTAGACTTGTGCCTACCAATTACCGTGGATATTCTTGCCTTCTGCCTTACAACACTTAACAACAGAGTCAGACATGACAGACATGTTTTTATTGGCTTTTTTGGGCTGCTGAGATGTAGTGAATTTACCTGCCCTACTTCTAGTTTTATTCCAGTTGGCTATCCCTGTGTCTCAGACCTATATATGTTAGATCACAACACTATTTATTTCATCAAACAGAATGCACTGAATGAGAAGCTGTGAAAGTCATCTTTAAATCTTTAAAACTGGTCAGTTGTCAGTGATCTGAAGTTGATTAATGCTAATGGAAAAGTTGTATACAAAATAGATCTCTGGGAGTCTGATAGTTAAATGCATCTGGTTATTACACGTCCAAAGATCTCTGACATTTTGTGTGGAAAAAGAACAGGCTTTCATCATGTATGTGCATTTTCAAATACCCGCTTGCCAGATGGCGATTGTGATCTTAATAACCTTGTTGAAGATACCCACCACTTGCACTGTGTTAAATGCAGGTAATTAGTGAAAGCTGGCATGCCAGACAGACAACACACCAACAGCTCTGTTTTACGGCTCCTCTCCTGATTAACCCAGCACTGCCCACTCCCCCTCTTAAACGGCACCATCTGGTCAACTGAAGAAATCATTTTTTTTTCTCTTTCTATTTTTTTTCCAGGAAAAACTAAACCGATCAAGCGGCCCTTGCACATGACCCCTCGAAATGATGTTCTCCGCTCTGGCTCAGCAAACACAACTCTAATTACCATGTGTAACAGACACAGCAGATGCCATGGTTGCAGATGTTCTATCTTGATTTCAGAGCCTGGGTTAAATGATTATTTGCCTATTTTTGTTGGGATGCGGCAGTCCTAGAAAAGGTCAAGACCATCCTGGAGCCTTGCCTTGTTACTTCAGAAGCCCAAGGTATTATTATCATAAACCTATGTGTTTAAACTCACACTAAAAACACGGATGCCCACACCATTGTGTCAGACATCATCCATTCTTATTGGGGTACCTACCAGACAACTGATGGATTCAAATCATAGCAACAGTCTGATGTACTATTACATAGAAATGTTACTAATGAAATTACTTAGAAATATATAGGAACTATGCCTATAGCAGTATAAGAAATATGTTATGTTTTGTCTGAACTATACATCATCAGTGTATATAACGTATAACTGAAGTAGGTAAATTAAGAGGTAAATTCCAGTTATAAATGACTTCAAAAGTAAAGAGCCAGACAAACAAGATTGTAATGACACAAATGAATCTACAGGTCAGTGTAATGGTTCTTAGATTTGAAATGTGAAGTAGTTAGCTAGGTTTGAGCACCTTTTGCCAAGAACACTTTTTCCATTATATTTTTTCAATCCATTGTGTAAGATCAACCAGTGCATGAGCTCTGGAACTCTGGAGGCCTTCTCATACCAACACCCATGCACATGCTTTCCAGGGATGGTATGTATTGTATGCATTATGCATTTATGTAATATGTATTGAAATTCAAATATTGAAACATTATGCAAACAAGCCATCTGTGAATGTTTTGTACACAGAAGCCCAAAAAAATTTGTAGATATTGTAGCGTGCCCCCCCTAAAGTTGCAGAATGTAGTTCACTTTTACACCAATTATATAAATACACATCATGCTTTGAGACCCCCTAATGCACAGAGGTACACGTATATTTGTTGACAATCTGAAGGATATGCAACCGGTAAAGACATAGCCAGAAGCGTGAGATACATTTATTTGGATGTTAACCTGAGACGAGACTGAGGTCGATTACTTTAGGCATCTGGAAAAACGACAAATGTCCGTGACACAGGGATAACACGGATAAAGTCACAGCCTGTGTCACAATTTTTCATAAATAACATTGGCAGGGATGTTTATGTCGACAACTTTCCTAACACAGCCAAATATCAAGCAAACGCAACACAAGACATAGCAAGAGAGCTAATACATTATTACTGACTAGTCCAACAGAAAGAAGACCAGCTTGGCATCTGACTTGCATCCTTCTGTCGCTTTTAGCTCTCGCCAATGAGTTCATGCTCACTGTCTTCTTTGCACATGGTGGTAGATGTCTAAAGTGACGTAATTTCAGCAGGAGCGTGGTGTGCTTTGCTGTCGTTTCGGCTGGTTGCACACCCTCTTCATTTTTGTCACCTGGCGTGCGGTGCAGCTGGCAGATACACAACATGGACTGCTACTTAAGATAAACGCTTGTTTTGCTAACTTGTGTGATAAGGTGTTTGATTTCCTGCTCTGCCACACAACTGTTTGTTAAACTACTAGCAAACTAGTTTGTGTGGTTTATCTGAGGGTCAAAACAAAAACCATTAGGTATAAACAGGCTAGTTTTGCTGGCAATTAGCAAGAAATCTACAAATGAATATTGGTGACAGTGTAACTCATGTCATGTCCTATATTTCACTGTTCTTTCTCTGTCTCACATTACCTCTCTGCTGCTTCCAGTGGTTTAGATGGTATTCAGGCTCATAATATGTTGTATTATAATATATATTATTGGTGAGTGACCACATTAAAAGGATCCTTGTAAAAAACTGATTACTGTTATTGAGGTAAACAGACATAGGCTTATCTCTGTAGGGATCCTTTTCGTGTTGTCAGACAATTATAATAACATTATGAGCCTGTGAGTGGCAAAAACCAGCGGTTTACTTTGAAACAGATGCTTGCCCATGGGATTACATTGTATAGCCGTTTCGCGGTTATTGTTTTCTAACTCAACACTGGAGTAATTTCGATCATTTTCACCTGCAGTAAAAATTTGGACCCAAAACGATGGGGAAAATAAAAAAATCCTGAAGTGTCCCTTTAAGTATCAGAATAATGTGGCCAGTTCTTTTTGTTTTTGTAAGAACTCAAGCTGTACAACCTGAAGCTGTTTGATGTTTTTTGGAAAGGCTTGTGAAAAGACCATTGCCGTAGTCAACCCTGCTTGAAATAAAAACATGAATGAGTTTTTCATGTGGTTGTTAAAACTGGGATTGCAATCAATTAACACATCAAGGTTTTAAATCAGTCTGTGTCAAGATGAGCAGTAATCCGTTCTTTCCTCATAAGTCCCAAATTAGATTGTTTCAATTTTGTCCTTATCCAGCTAAGGGTGGCAGCTGGTGACCTCTGGAGATTTGTCAGTGTTTCTGAAAACATCACACTGTAGATTGTGATGCAATCTTGCATTGGGTGACTTTGAATTTTCAGTTACAATTGTCTATGTTCTTCATTCCCCACTTCATATTGATTGTCTCATATCTATCATCTCCTCCTGGGCCTGCTTGATTATACTTCTTATTGCTTTCCAATTGGAAATCCTCCCCCCGTCTAATGCTAAAAACCACTAGTAAGCTTTAGCCAAGGTTTCTAACCTGGTTATTGAGGAAGTAATAAAATAGCTACTTGCTTAGTTCTTTGAGTTCTTATCCTTTCTGTCAATTAATTTGAAACCACTACAAACCAGAACTCAAAAAAAAAAAAAATGGGAAAATACTGTAGGTTGGTTTTTGATATTTCCACTCTACATTCCGATGTCATTGTCATTGAACAATCAGTTCATTCTTCAGGCCAGGCTTTCCCCACATATCTGTAGATCAAAACATTTATGTCATCTAATTAGCAGGCCAGGAGGGCCAGGAGGCTCTGCTAGCAAAAGCTGACATGCTGAAAGTCATACCCTATTCATGCATAACGTGGGTCCGTTTTTCAAAAGTGTCACAATATGCGCATACAGAACAAGAGTATTCATCCGAACATAATTGTTTTCAGGATTTCCCCTATAAAAGTGATTACAATTGTGATGCCATAATATCAAAATAAAGATCTGGCAGACTTTCTAGGGAAATTGAAGGCATGGTTTCCCTAATATAGTCCTGCCCAACATTATGATGCCACTGTCCTTCAGCAAATACTCCATTTTGAGACTCCCCTTGAAGAGTTCCAAGTCGGGCAAAAGGAAGATGAGCCATGCATGGACTTGGGTGACCCTGACGACACTGGGGAAGACGTCGCTGTGCTGACTGGTGGCACTCGGGAGGCAGAGTCAGCAGTGGAACATGCAGTCTCACTGCTGTGCCATGTCTTTAACGGCCAGGGAAGGGATGGACTGGAAATCCCACTGTACCAAAAGTCCTGACAAGAGAGCTCTGTGAGATTAGTGTACGGTTTTCTTACACACTTCCAGTTTTAGGACATGTATCGCTAGAAACATAATGCAATATTTAAGAGCATCTAGTCCTTTCAAACAATGTCTGGCGTTGCACTTTTGAGTATTTTTAGAGACATAGCCCCAAAATGCATTTGTGTGTGTGTGTGTGTGTGTGTGTGTGTGTGTGTGTGTGTGTGTGTGTGTGTGTGTGTGTGTGTGTGTGTGTGTGTGTGTGTGTGTGTGTGTTTAAGAGAATATTCAGGTCTGTGTATGAGTCTGCCTTTCAAGAGAGAGCAGAAGAAGCCTTCCTTTGAAATGCAAGAGACTGCTCTCCAGCTGCTTTTTTTGGGCACATATTTTGCATGCAACAGCAACAAACAGCCAGCAGGCAAGGCCTCACCTACATGCACAAGAAGACGGAATGTGGATGTAAAAAATTGTCCACAGACAAGGCTGGTAAGCAGTTTCCTATACAATGTAAACCTTAGTATATGGCATGCAGATCACCAGTTAGATGAATAGGCAGTAGAAGTAAACATATGCTGAAGTTCTACACAAATCCTGAAAAATCACCATGGCTTTATTGAGTTACATAGCCTCGCTTAAAGTATTTTGAACATCACATTTCTGAGCCCAAACTATCAGAGCCATTTTGTGATGTCGTGCATCCTTTGCATCCCAGATACTGTACATTCTGCAGGGTTTCCCAGACAGGGTTTCCAGTTTGAAAGTTCAGAATGGGCATAAAATAGCTGGTGAAAATGCATCCGATATATGAAAAGGTATGAATAAAACATCTTTGTTCAACTGCAGAATAATAGAAAAAATATTACCAAAAACTGTTATCCAATGTTATCATGTTGTTCATTAAACTTTAATTAGATCTAAAATAAATAATAATGTTAACATTATTAATATATTAGAATAGAATATTTGAATTACAATATATTTAGTCTGACACATTCAGTTTAAAGGGACTGCTCGTCTAGATCTTCTCACGTAGTGCCTTTGATCACACCTTTAGCGCTCGCGCAACAGTGTGCATGTGCTTTGGATCGTGCCATCAGAATAAGGCCCAAAGCCTTCAAAGGTGCATTATGCAGGATTGGCCTGCTGTCGACTGGCAAACTAGATGATTTCATACTCCACACTCTAAACAAATTGGGGATAGTATATCACCAGGTTTGTCCCCCATCTTCTGTCCCTCACGGGAGGAACTAAAAGGTTTTGCCAATATGGGGGGAGGCTAAATGCTACATGTAGCATAAAACACTTGTGATTGAAAGATAGGCTATCTGGGAAACTATTTATGTCTGCATCAACACTGATTGAATATGTTACATTGTAACAATTCCCCCCTTTGCATCAAAGAGTAAAAGACCTTACCAAAAAAAGATATATCAGACACAGTTATGATTCATCTGCGTAGGTGAAGTTTCAGTTCTACAGATTATTTGAAATTCAGTGTGATCTCTGAAACCATTACCCCAAATGTATCAATATTCACATAATCAACCCACAAACAAAGAAGAATACTAGTAGTCCAAATCTTATGTCAAAAATAACTCCAATAACAAGAGTCCATGCGTGCATAAACCCATCCTGAAGTCATTGTTAGCAAAACAGGAAAATCACTCCAAAAACTCACAAACAAAAGCTTGGTTGGCCAACAAAAATACCAAAAAAGAGAAAAAAAAACACAGCTCCCCACAATGTTTCAGGCAGGATCATTAAGAAACAATGTATTATTTATTATTTGGTAACACATCTCAATATCTATCAACGTTTAACTCACACCCATAAACTTATACAGTATCACAACATTGACTTAGTCGAGGCGAATAGACCCTAGATTGACAGGATACTGCTTAAGTTAACCACTCACCAAAAGTGGGTGTGCATACACACATAGAGACCTGCAGGAAATATCACACAGAGAAACAAACGTAATCATTCATTCAACCTTTCTGTTGTTTTCCTCATGCCCTTATCCATTTTTCTTGCCAGTGCTCTCCATTTCTCTCTCTCTCTCCCCCTCCCCGTCGGCACGTTCAGCACAGTACCTGTTCCTGTGAACCATTGCTGCTATACAGTGTGTAGATGTGCAGTCTAAATGAGAGAGAGAGAGAGAGAGAGAGGGGCACAGTCTAAATAGATGTGCAGTGCAAATGAGAGAGAGAGGCACAGACAATGGTGTAATACAGTGTGTAGATGTTCAGTCTAAATGAGAGAGAGAGAGAGGGTTATACAGTGTGTAAATGTGCTGTCTAAATGAGAGAGAGAGGGGGGCACAGACAATGGTGTCCCTGGAGTAGACTGGTACATATCAAAGCCTATCTCAGGGGGAGTGTAATGACATGTGGAACTGTTGAATGACACCACAATTCTGGAGCCGTATCGATTGCAAAGGGATGCATTTGTCCAGATACTGGCAGTCATTGGCCTTGACCTGTAAGGTGCAACCTGGAGAAGCTTTGTGCTAACACGGCAAACACAACGTCCAGCCACACTCAGGGCACACTGGCAGTGTTCTGGAGGTGATTCAGGACGGACTTGGTCTTTTCAAGGCTTTGGTTTCAAGATGGAACACTTTGCTCCTACTGGCACTAGACTGCATACAGTTCCCAGCTTCCAGAGAGAAGGCTGTTCTGGCAGTTCTGGCAGTTCTCTTTACTAAGGTTTGAGGCCAATTTCAGTTTTCGAAAAAGGCACGGCAAGCAGGCCTAGATGTCTTTGAACATGCACAAAACCCATACTTTCATGGTAATCAGAATGTCTGTTCAGAATGAATATCACATTTTTAACCTAGCCCCTGCAATTTCATTTCATTTTTGGTTGGATTGGGGTCGACTGGATTAGTTCACTTCAATTTAGTTGGTCATCTGAGCCAATTCCATTCCGATGGGAACATTAGGCCTTGTGTGAACATCGGGATTGCTACTGTATGCCTTTGCTGGCCTTGCAGTGGCAGTGCAACTGTCTTTGGCTGGCTGGCATAATTAGCTAATTGTCCACACCTGTGCCATATGTCAGGCTAGACTATTCCCTCTTTGGGGCTCTCACCATGCTCTTCATTTCTGCTCTGGTTTTTGGAGGTGGTGTTGGTGTGTGGGTGCCATGCCATATTCACTGCTAGATCTCCAGATTTGAAGTTTTTTTTTTTATCAGAATAAACATTGGTCCTGTCCATGTCCAATTGTTGTGTATCCCCTGACAAGGGCATGATTTATTTGGCATAAAATGCTGACATGTTACTCATATCAACATAACAACATTATTCAAACTTGCTGAATCTTTCAGTTGTATATGTTATTAGTAAATCCTTTATACACTATATACTATTGGGACCGTTAAAGCAACGGCAACAATTTGACACTTTTTGGGGTATGGTTTTATAGGCAACGAGTTTTGGTACCATCCTCAAATTCATTTTGATAGCATACCCTATGGTCATGTGAAGGACAGATAAACACCTGTGTCTTCCCCACTAGCCATCCAAGATATGCCCTATGTAGTTCTGTGTAATGGGCTGGAACACCCTGCAAAAATGGAAGAAAAGCTTTCACACGCATGACATTGCCAGCTATACTGCCAAAATACCCAGTTAGTGTGTTGGCAAGCTTCTATCAGTGTCAGCTGGGCAGTTGGTGGTGTTTGCAAGGTTTTTGCATGCCTTTTACGTAGTTAACTTACTAGTTTTGGAACAGAATTCCGTATTGCTGCTTTAAGGCCACGGGCTGGAGTTGGAGCTTGTAATTCATTTTCAGCCAAACCACCAACAACCAGATGCTCTACATCACAGTGAGATATTAGCTTAATAAGAAACATTAGCATTAACAATGACAATTTGCACTTAATTGTCCTGACAACAAATCATAAATCAAGTATGAAAGCTCATATTACTCACTCGTAATTAGTAAGAGCTATCTCAACACATTTATACTGTACCTGGATCAATTTGTTTCATGTCCAGCACAGAGGAAAGTGAAAAGGTTGCTAGCGCTTCAAGTCATTTATGTTTCTTTGTCTATAGAAGAAAAGGGTTATTCATGCTTCATTTGCTCAGGCTGTTGTTATCTCCCCAGCAGAGCCCGTGCAACTGATTTATTTCAGTGCCCCTGAACACACCTGGATCTCCTTCATCTTTCATCTTGGGTTGTGACCATTTGACAAATATGGGCTCAGATCCAGATGCAGTTTGATAAATGGTAGTGCCATTGATGCATGTGGTATCACTTCGTCAAGTCCCTGAAATTAGAATCGAAATATCTGCTATGGCCTGGAAATGAAGTTCCTTGTCATAGAATTTGCAATCACTATAGATGGAGAGAAAGTGAATCCCATAGGAGAATGACTCAACATGCTTTATTAAACTCTACTTATACAGTATTGTATAGTCTGCAGTTCTGTTTCAGAGACCCACAGAGACACACTCACTGTATCAAGTCATTTCTACATTTAGGTTAAAGTGGTGATGTCCTGCTATACCTTTAGCCACTAGCACGTTGTGAGATTCAACCAAGGCCATGTTCCATCCTTCTCCACTGATCCAGATGCATTTTGCAGCTAACTAGCTCCGACTCAGAAGCATACTGCCACTCCTCTGCGATAGACCAAAGAAATAATCTTATTTAGTGTCCCTGACACAGGGAAACTGACATTTATCTAAACGTAGCCTAGTGCACTTTCATTAAATGTTTCAGATGTGTCCTTTCAGGTGTGCTCAGAAGCCAGCTCTCTTGCACATTCTTGATTCTTATCAAGGCCATTGATGAAGTCAATCAGGTTTGGTAGTGCTGGAAGCTACACAAAATATGTCGTGTGGTGGGCAACCAGGTGATGAATGATTTAGACATTTTCAAGGACAGCATAATGTAAAAGGCTTTCCCAGGGTATAACTGGATACTACCTTGTTTTGAAATGCATGTTAAAGCCAGGTATAAATGGGCTATTGATGAAAAGCACCATGCATTTGAAAAGTGAAAATGGCTACCTACCAGAGGGAGATATCTCAGATATGTGATAAGCATGGTAAGGCCTGTTCATCAAGACTGATGACCATAGGACACATTTGCTGTAGTTTTCTTCTTTAGTTCTTCTTTCTAAAGTCTCCTTTTCAAGTTTTAAGCTGCCTTTGGATGTTTATATAACCTCACTAATTGTGGTTATCAGTCAAGTTGTCGTGACACTGGGTCCATTTGAGGAGAGTTTAATTAAACATGCAGTGAGGATCTGAATCATATGGCATCCATTCGCTCTATCCAAATGACTGAATATCACAATTACATTTACACTGTTCCTTTAATACATCAGGCAGTCTTCTTTAATTTCTGTTCGCTATCTGAAGAATACATTGCCTGAAAAATAAAGATACCTCTGCAATCGCTCTTGGGTTCTGTGGTCAGCAGTTAAACATTTCATGGTATTAACCGGTCGCTATTGGCCTTTAGAGACCCTGCATGCCTTATATTTAACATTTAAGAATGAGGGTCTGGCTATCCTATCTAGAGGCAGCTTTAAGAATTGTAACTTTATTGTTGGCTTGGGGCATATTTGACAGCAACAATTACACGCCTCACCTTTAAATGTGTGAGGTTATGGAGCTGGCAAATGTGCTTTGCCCTTTTGGTTTGCTACCATGGTTGAGGTGTTTAACTAGTCTTTTTTAAACAATACAGTATGACAGTGTTGCTCTTAAATTGATCAAATACGTACTATAAACATAACATCACATTTGATTCCAACAGGTATCACACACACATCTGAAATGATGGCAGTGGTCTTCAAATGATGGCAGAGGAGACCTGCACATATGGGGAAGGTGAGTGGGCTCCCTTTACATTTGCCTTAGATCCTGAGAAGGGTTGATCTGGCACTGCCTACTACTGTGAGGTGTTTGCCACAGTGATTTCAGATGATTAAGCAACCCTGCCCCCTGCTGTTCAACTTTAGAATAGACAGCCAGGTGAGCCTGCTCCCAATGCCACTCAACAACAAACAGCTTGAGCCCAGGGATGGATTAACGAACCCATGAGCTCAGGGGGCCCCTAGGCCAGAGCCTCTGCGTGAAGTCGCTGTTATGTATCTCTTATTTGTGGTTGAAAAAGGTGTATTTTATTAATTTGCTAATGGCTTTAATTGAGTGTACCTGTGCTGTGTTAGAAAAAGCTAGATTAATGCGACAGTGATCAAGCATAACTTTTTGGGACTGCTCAGGATACCTTATGCTCTATATACCCTCAAAATGGCAAACCTGTCTCTGTCATGGTTTTCATAATTTTTAGGGGGAATCGTCAGTAGCAATCTATAACAAAATTATACTGTATGCTTATCTTACATACACTATAGAAACTATTAAAAAACGATTCAATTAAATTAATAATTTCTTATTTTCTTTGTTATTTTTGTCATATACAGATATGCAATGATGATTGCTGGGTAATATGTATCTTGTTGTCCAATGTCAAGTCTCTATTTGATCATGTGATGAGACGATACGATATAGTTAGTTTAGGCGCAGAATCTGAAAGTCAAGACTTACAAGCAGGCACAGTAGGCTACACCTGCCGGACGACGTCTTTCAAACATAAAAGTGGTGATGCATGATTTGATTTTTCAATGGACAGGATAGCCAGCCCATTCAGCCTCTCCTGCCCCATGCTGCCCCTCAGGTAGGTCTTAATCCGTTTCAAGTTGGAAAAGAATCACTCGGCTGTTGCCCTGTCACATGTAATGTCAGAAACAATAGCAGGGCAGTGCACACCTCACCGAAGGTGGATGTTACAGAGTAAACTTTGACCTGTTTACTTTCCCAATACAATAGCCAAAGTATCTAATTCGACCGTAAAATCCAACACATTGGTTGTGTTTGTGTGTGCGTGTGCGTGTGCGTGCGTGCGTGTTTTGCGGGCGCACAATTTTTTTTTTCGCGGGGGGGGGGGGGGCCTTCAAAATATCCAGGCCCAGGGGCCCGTGGTTTCTTAATCCGTCCATGCTTGAGCCACTCATTCATTCAGCAGTCTTTTGTGTGTAAAACATTCACGTGAATCTACTTTAAACTAACAACTGAAGTCTGTTAATATTTCCTCCGAAATAGATTCATCTTTTTCTTTTCTTCTCCCAGTGAATCAGCCAGCCTCTTGCAAATACAGCACAGGCTATCCATTGTTCCTTTGTAGAAAGCATCATCTTATCTCCATGGAAACGTGAACATGTTTTTCTGCTGAAGGACCCTCTGGAGACCTTTTGACAGATTGCTCTGGACTTTAGAGAGGCTCTTGAGAGGGCTCGAGGAGGACTGGAAGTGTGTCTCAAGGTGCCCAATGTAAATGTGGTTGCATTTCCAATTGTAATTTTCTGATGCAACAAAGAAAGCTTGCCTATGTTGCTTAAATTTAATTGGCTTTCTTCCTGCTATTACAAACAAATGGGAACGATTTAGTGCTGCTATATACAGCCATAGAAAATGTAAATAACATGTATATAATATAAGCCCATGATATCTAGTCTCCCAAGGCACAACCCTTTTACAGAAAATATGAAAATACTATAGGCCTACTGTAATTGTCATTTTTCACAAATCTGTTAGTTGTACCACTTCATATTGTGGAATTGCAAGGTGATAACAAAACGACATTCGCATGCTTGAGAAATCTCAGTATCAGAGGATATTATGACAAAAGGTGAGGAGGAAAAAGTGTCAGTGGGTATTCACAGGAAACATTGTGCTTGTATCTGGCTAAATGTTCTCAACTTGTGTATTACATCAAATGATTTACCGCACATCAACAATCCCAGGCAAAGTCCTGGTGGGACTGATCAATGTTTTATCGCAAAAATCGCAGTATCGCAAAAATGGATCACCGTTTGAGTCATGATACTGATCCCAACATGTCAAAACTGATGCGTGCTGCTCAACACGGACATTGACTCACAAAATGTGTGTGTGTGTGTCGTAAAATGCGTTTATTGCAGTATATTGGATGAGGTTATATCCTCTGTCTATGCGCCGTAACAATCTAGGACAAACCAGAGGTAATGTTAGTCTGACAAAGTTTTTTTTGGCCACAACAGTCATTGCAACCTTGGCTGCGTGCTAACCGATCTGTTAAAGGGGACGCGGGTTAATATTACATATTTCTCATTGTGGATGTGACAGAAACTCGGCTCTACAGGTAGAGCAGTCATCGTGAACTCAATGATGTGGTGGACTAGGCCTATATTACTGATCAGGCAATGAGGCCTTCGGATTGGATAGAGTGTTTTGAAAGAATGTGTGATATAGCTGAAATAAAACACACCCTGTTGAATATTATATTGCTTTCTGTAAAAGCATGTTATGTACAGCGCAGCAAATAGCCTACATTGTGTGATACCCCAAACATCTGATGTGGATATTATTTCAGCACTCTAATGCATATGAGGCTCTTTTATTCAGTTAGCAACCTTGTGTTGAGCCCTTATTTGAGCTTATAGTCATGAAGTAGGGAAGTGATGTGTCATCTTGAGCACCAAATAGGAATAGCCAACGCAAAACAATGCAAATCGAGTCTCCTTGCACAGCAGAGGACGTGTGCTGTGCTTTCTGCAGTTGGACATTTCAGTTTGTTGAGAGAGGCAAAACAGATTTTTCGTTTTTACGTAGAAATATGGTGATGCTTGACAAACTCCTTTGGTCTGAATTTAAAAGCATGCTCCACCTGAAATGACAGCGATGCCAGACTGTCTAGCCTGTTCTTCTGTTTCCTTCTCTTCCTCTCTCTGTTTCCTTCTCTTCCTCTGTCTGTTTCCTTCTCTTCTTCTGTCTGTTTCCTCATTCTCCTCGTCTTCCTGTTTCCTTTCCTCCTGCATCTCATCTAAGATCCCTTGCCTTCCTGTCTCAGTGTTTCTCGTTACTCTCAGCCTGTGGAGTGATAGTGATTTTGACTCTTTTTGGTGACTGATGGACAACACTCAAAAAAAAATTAGAACAGAGCAATCCTCATTGTAAAGGTCAAGTATTTAGCGGACGCTTTTATCCAAAGACTTACAAAGGCATCCTGCAGTGGCCGGGAATCAAACCCAGATCAACTGTTTACAGGCGGCAACGCTAACCACTGTATCACCAACACCCACCCATATTATGGAGAAATAAATTAGTTCCAGGAATATTGGGCTATGTGCCATATAATGTACACCATTATAAATTAACATTTTACGACGTAGAATCTTCGAACGATTATATGGGTATTATATTCAATAACATGCTTATATCACAGTGACTATTAAATACGATCCTGCCATCAAATACTGGACATCAGTGTGATGCACATTATACCAGACCTTTTAATCGTTTTGCAATATTTCTTCCATCTTTCTTCAGCTCAGCATTTTTCGAACTTTTATGGACTTCTTGAGGCTCATTGAGTGTGCTTTTCTAAGGCATACATCTTTAACCACTCTTCTATAGGGCAATTTGTTATTGATTTCACATGTGCCAAGGGGTTTCTTTCAATTAAAAGAAGCTTTTAAGGACCATAACTATGTTGAGAGACCCACAGAGACACCAAATCATATTATATTTAATCATTTTCATTGTGCAAGGTACAATGGGTACCTTGCACAATGACTACACACTATGTGCTTTAATAGTATCTGAGTGTCTGCAGCAACTGTCAGCATAATGCCCTCTAGCAGTGAAGGCGGAGATGTTGCTATTCTCACAGCCTGTGCTGGTGGCCAAGCTAATTGACCCTTCTGCTCCAAGCAGAGAGTCTGAGGCAGATTGCATCGGCCCCCCGTCACTCAGCTCTTCTGGGTCCCAAAGGCAGCGGTTCCGGATGTGCAGATAAGGGGAGTGGGCAACCGGAGACCCACCGCTGAACTGCCACAGAGCAGACTCCGTCTTTAGTGGTCAGTAAGGCTAATTGGTTTGAGCACGACAGGAACAGACCATTAGCTCTCACACTCTGGTAGTGTAGCCGTCTCCAAAGCGAGATGGAGGACATTTTTTCTGTTGTGATAGTGACTTTTTTCTCCCTCTCTTAGACATGCATGAGAGCCTATTGGCGTGTGGATTAATTATCTGTGAGATCTTGTAAGGCCATGATCCAGCCATAGACAGGATGAGGTGACAGCTCAGCATGACATGTAGCCACTAAGGATGTTTTTTCGGGTGTCTCTGCCCCACACAGTAGATTAGTCAACCACTTTCTTCTATTTGATTTGCTTAGAGGACAGCAAGGCCTTGAGAGACTTTCATAAATAATTCACTTACTGCTATTGTGGTTAAATTAAGTGATTGAAATGGAGATTGACCCTATATCAGTTTTAAAGGGATATGCCATTTCTATGAATGTAATTCAGAAGAGTCAGGGGGTCCCTTATAGGATCATATATGACGGGATCAAGAAATTACTTTTATTACTGAGCTTTGAATCAAAATGCCGATTCTCAGGGAAATGTAGAAGCAGAACAGTTGAGGATTTGTGGTACCTCTTAACTAATTAAACCAGGGGCGCAAAACGTGAATGTTTGTCTTCAGATGAGATGTTAAAGGAATAGTCTGAATAAGTCTTTCGCCAGTTTTGAGTAGACACAGTTTTCCAGGTTATTTACGGGTTATCATAAGTGCAAGCACTGCACACACATTGTCATGTGTCATGTGTCAGGAATTTCCTAGTTTTGAGGTTCAAGGATATGCTGCCATATAGAGGTGGGTTTGACCTACATACATTATTTCTCAAATGTCCTTTTGTCAAAGTTCAGCACTGTAGCCTAACTCTAGCTGCAATTAACCTTCAATCCAGGACATATAGGCCTATTCATTATAGCATATAAATGGCAATTTTCTGAGGGTAGACTACTAAAGGTACTACTTTAGAAGTATTTGTTTGCCAACCAGTCTAAGCAACAACTAATTAAGTCATTTTCTCAGTGTATTGGTGACAAGGAGGCACAGAGCGGTGCAATGAATAAGCCTCACTCCCAGTCGCATAAAGAGATGAGCCAGCGACAGACACTTACACTCATGGTTCATCAGTTAGCAGCCTATCCACACAAAGCATTAGAACGTATGATGCTGCTGTTGTGCCCTACCAAAGATTGTGAGGATTGGATATACAAAACTAATTTCAACTTCTCTTGTACAGACCACTCATTGGAAAACAGCAGTACATAATCAAGCATCAAGTCTCTCAACAGACACACACACACACACACACACACACACACACACACACACACACAAAAACAAACAAAAAAACCTGTTAATCGACCAGCAGATGGCATTGCTTCAGAAAAAATCGAACTACTGTCCTTTTTCTTTGTCTGGTGGACTTATACAGTATGTGAATGCATATTAAAAACACCATACGACATGCACTCATGTTTTGCTTAATATGGAAAAGTTTAGAGAGCAACAGTTCTTGCATATTTTCTCTGTACCACTACTGTTGTGTTAGATGTGTCCACAGGACACATTAATCATACCAAAAGGCTAGCATACAGTAGGCTGCTTAGCATGTAAACAACAACTATTGTTTACATCAATAAGTTTTTTGCCGTAATTTCGGTGTAAATACAAAAACTTGTAGTTTCATTATTATTAATATGTGAAACCTAAAATGTATTTCTCCTTGCTTTGATAGCTGTACTTGCCTACAAATATTGAACATTTATTACAGATAGTGTCTCATCAAAACATTACGATTTAATCCTGCATCAATAACGGAAAAAAAAAAAAAGACTGACAGTCTGGTCCGATAGTACAGTATAAAAGCGGATGTCACACAAATAGGTGCAGGCTGTGAACTGTGGCATTTTTCCAAGGTTTTGAGGAAAAAGTGCCCAGTCATTAGCCGTGATTCATCTACTGTATTGTCTCCCTGCAGGTACCCCTGAATAATTCAACAGAGACAGCATTTTGTAAATGGTTTAATATGCAAAGGTCTGGGCAGTACATTTAAAATTGCTCAGTGACGTATGAAAGTTTATCACACTGACAAAGTGTAGCTGGATGCCGTGGAGTTAACCCCCTGCTGTTGTTGTCATCCCTAAATAACCCTGCATGGCGTGAGGCAACCTGTGATGTGTACTGGACTAATGAGCCTTTGGTAAATAAGAGACATTTGCTCCCTCTCAGTTTTTGACACACCAAATCCTTCCCCTTCTCCAACACAGTTAAATACAGTTAGTCAGTTCATCTGATAATAGCACCTCGTTGTGTGCAAGCGCAGTGAGAGAGATGAAGAGAAGGCAGCGCAGTGTCGTGGTGAGGGTTCCTCGTGTCTACTGTTTCACCAGTGACATTTAAAGAGATGCAAGGAGACTGCATGCACAACAACTACAAAGGAAATGGTAGGTTTTTGTCCCATTCTGAGGTATATGTAATGCTTTCATTAGCAACGAAGTTAAGCTAACGCCCCAGATAAATGAAACCACAAAAGCACATCTTTTTTCTGCTGAAAAGGCCCTCGAGTGAAGCCTTTTTGTTTTGGAAGCTGACAGTGCTTGCCTGTTTGTATGTTGGTAGGGTTATTGATGCTGTCGGGTTTGTTTTCTCGTGCAACACCAAGAGAATCTCAAAAGGATATGACAGTTGCCAATGCTTTTCATTCTTCATGAAGATCGGCTGTTTGAGCTGAGGCAGATATGGGGATGAGACAATCGCTGTGAAACAAACTTGATCATTTCTATAATTATACTTTAATTTTTTTTTTCTTTCAAAGTTTGAGTCTGAAATGATTGTTATTATAGATAGTACATTTTACTCAGGCAGTCCAGGGCCTGTATTCACAAAGCATTTTAGGGTTAAAAGAAGGCCTAGCTCTACACAAATGTGTCATATAGATGCATTTTGGAAAATGAACAAAGATACTGGGTTTAGGTAGCATATTTCGTTATTATTTATTTTGTACCCTGTCATATTTATTTATTTATCGAGGGGCATGCCTACTCACCGGCACAGACCTGTCATTCATGAACTAATCACAAGGTCATTGAAAGCAAGCTTGTGCATGAGACTTGATGTCAGCCGTAGCAACAGAGTCTTTCTCTTTGCTTAAGAGTTTGTGTTCATGCTCTTTTCCATAGTGAAAGTTGGTCTCAGCAGCTTTGAGAATAAGATTTAGGAGAGAACTTTTAGTTAGAAACTTTTAGTGCTCTGGGTGGAAGAAACACATTGTGAATAAGGGCCCGTCATATATCAGCCAAGTGTTTTTTTTTTCTTTTTCAGCTTGAAAGGTTTTTAAAATGATTCATATTTTGCCCAGTCAAAAAGGTACTAGAGGTAAGTTACTGTAAAGGCTTCCGGTAATTGTCTAATCCCTGTCATACATATACAGCTCACAGCAATGGTAGTGTACACAAAAAGTACACAAAAAACATGAAAATCACACAAAATTGTCATTTCCATTCAGCCTTCAATTACAACTAGTTGTAGTGGCATGCCATCTAGTACCACCAGATGGGGAAAAACAAACAACAAATGGGCACAGTTGCAAACAAAGTTTTTTTCACAGAGAGGACATATGATCAAACTGTGAAAATGTGGCAAATACACTTGATGCCAGGGGTAATGTTAACTATGCTCCAATCCAGAGCAATTATGCACCCAGGGTGCAACTCAGTCTGTTGTGATCACTCTGGTGTGGTTGCCTCACTGATCTCCATGTGACTGTCAGAGCTGTGACTCATAACAAGAACAGGCCAGCCGTACGTACAGAAAAAAAGAGCCTTAAATCTTACACTTAAAGTACCTCTGCCACATTTCACGTGCCATTGTTTTTACCAACCTCAAAGATGAGACTATTTAGACTGAAATCATTTGACTGTAAATGGACATTGATGAGTAATCACACAATATTTGATTGGCTACTGGATGTGAAACTATTATCCACTAAATGTTTATATATTTTTTCTAACGTTTTACTTTCACTTTTTACTTTTTGCACCTTGTATGCTATTATGGAAAATACAGGAGTTTCAGTCGTGTGTAATAATCCTGACGTCATCCTCGTGATCCTATGACATATGTTTCTAGTTGGACTGCTGCCGCTGATGGGAAAGGAGCTTTTCACAGAATTAATCAAACCTGACACTCAACATGCAAGGAGTTTTTGGCTTGCGTTCGTGCTTTGCTGGAGCTGCAGTAACTTGTTGAATAACACATCATATCCCATCTGCCCGACACATCTCTTTCGGTAAGTTCACCTCCTACACGGCAACCAAACAGGTGTCAGGTTAGAACCTGCCAAAACTCCAGAGTAAAGGACAGAGCTTTCTCAACTGCCCACGGATCTTGCTTGGTTGCAAAGGTTTGACTTTTTTTTTTTCTTTTTACTGAAAAGGGGGCTGGATTGTCTCTATTGCAGAGGGGTGTTGGAACACAAACCTGTGGTTTGGAGTATGGTGGCCTGTGTACAGAGTGCAGGTGTCTTGCCTCAGTACTCAACTCTGTGCACAGCTGCAGAGGGCTTTGGGGTTTTGTGAATCAGACATGATTGCATCTTATTTAAACCATTAATGGAATTGCCAGTGACCATAAAACGGTACAATGGCCGAACATTCTAAATACATCCTTTGATATTGGAATAGACCACTTGTAAAAAAAATAATTTTTCTAATTTTAGTTCTCTTTGATAAAAGCTATAATGATGCAGCCATGGCTTCGTCCATCCATAATTTGACCACATTATCTATTTCTAGTAGTAAATGTGGCAACTAATATTGGAATTAATACTTTCAAAGACATGTTCATGAAGATAAGACAAGGTGCCGCAAAACAGAAATGGGCATTTAACATTTTCTGGTAATTAAAGAGGTATTGCAGAATGTGTGTCTTAAAATAGCAAGGTACCTAGGATTTTATCAACTAGCTAATTACACAAACTGCTCAAAAAGGCAAAACCTATATAAACCGATTTGTTAAATAAGAGAAGGATAAAGAAGGATAGATTAAATTCTTTAAACAACAGTACACACTCTCTAAGGCAGGACAGTAATCGTCAGACAGTCCAGACAGACAGACAAGACAGAAAAACAGTTGTCAAAAGGCAGGCAAACAAGCAAGGCAAAGAACGCAAAGGCTTTCAAAGTTTGTGACCCAGGCAAAAGTCTTAAACACAGCAAAAACAAAACAGAGTCCAGGCAGGGAATAAACAGGTAAAAACATGAACTTTACTTAAGGCATGAAAGTATCAGTGTGATTTTGGCAGGGCTGAGTGGCCAGTGGGTGGCAACGAGTGTGAAGTTAGGAGCGCAAGTGATCTCATGCTCGGCAAACCCGCCAGTGTTCTGGATCTGGAGCAGGATCTTTTTGGATACACATTGGTCCAGATTAACATGTGTAACCTCATTACCATTACTGTACTTTCAATTGAAAATCATTGCTGGAGATGTTAAAAGATAACCTTAAGTGTAGGAGGCATATGATGACTCAAATCCATACCAACCAAAAACCCAACTTAACCCGAGGTGTCTCTCTTATCTCTATGGCGAGATGAATTCACTCACCTTCCAGAAACACCATGCTGAACTTCTTTGAAAAGTTCTACCCTCTCATTTCCTTGCTTTGAGGTTTTCCAGTAACCTTTCTTTCAACCTCATCATCTTGAACAAAACTAAAAAAGATTATCACCAAAGGTGTTCTTAGATTTCAACTTAAAGTGTGTTATAATCAAACATGCACTGTATGAACAGTCGTGGCCAGGCTGCAAAAGCCATCATCCAAAATAATTTTAGCTAAGATACACAGTGGCTTTTAATTGAACAAAACACCCAAAGAAATTCCATGTCATTCTCTGCCAAAAGAGACAGGGTGGAGGTCATCTGGGGATGACACAGGCTGCCTGTGACCAATCCAATTCACAATGCCAGTGGGCAGACAAACGGAGCCCAATGTCCTTGGGCTTATGTGAGCTCAGTGTCACAGTATGTGACAAATGAGATTTTATTAAACCCCAGTCTCTGTTAACAACGGAGTATGGGTAAGCACTTTATAGCAGACTGACTGCAGACTGAGTATGAAAACATCAGTCTTTACAGTCTTCTATCAGTGTATTCGTTTGTCTGTCTGATTGTCTGTCTGTCCATTTGTATAAACATGTTTTGTATATGAAACATATATATATATGGTAATCATTTATAATATAAATGAGGACTTGTTGGTGATTGTGTTTTATGTAGACTGTAGAAAAAAAACAATTCAAAGAAGCCATATAGAATACCAACGCCTACCATGGTAGATCTTGATTGTTAGAGAGCCCTTGAAACAATTTAACCAGAGGTCATAGGGAAAAGACATGAATGGCAAAAGCATAATCTGATACTGCATGCCATGCTTTGAGCCGGCTGCCAAGCTTCACTGAATTAGAAACTATACTTTTGAATATTTGAGTCACTTTGTAGCACACTGTTTTATGTCAGAGAAATGAAACACACATTCATATTCACCATAGACCACAGGACTATCCATTTAATTGGTTAGGTATATTTACGGTCTCCTAATGCTATCTAATGGCACATTAGGTGCCCAAGCAGAGATAATAGCCAGCTAATAGGATGACATTAGAGATAACAACTGATTCTAATCCAGGCCTTTTCTGATTTCTTCCCAGTGATCCGTGCTAGATCAGGGCCACATCTGTTCCAACGTTGGCTGACGGAGAAAGACAGAACAAGAGCTGTCGGAGAACAAGCCGCAGTACAAGTAGACATTTGGGAAATGTCTTTTGGCAGGTTCCAAGATCTGTAAGCCCTCAGAGTTTCCCTGAAGCCTTGGACAGCAGAGATACTGTTTCAGCCAGAAACAAGACGACACCATTGTTGTCCCGATATTGCCATCTGCTCTCCGAAGGCAGAGCCGCTAGTTGCAGCGGGAGTCTGTGGGCCTGATGAGTTTCTTGACTCGGAGTAATGCCGCATCACGGCCACACACTCAAGCCACGAACCCCACCCTGGGACGCCGCTCCCAGACCCCCCTGGAGACACTATTTTACACATAGTCATTACTGGAGAACGCAATAAAAGGGGAGCAGTCACCTGAGTGACAAATTTCCTTGACAGACTTGAAATGAATGAAAATGCTTTGCCCTTTATTAGAGGAGTTGGCCTTGAAGGATGGTCGTCGTCAATATAATTTGACTCTGCTGCCAGGGGACATCTATTTCCGCGTACCGTTTTGTAGGAGGCTGTCATGATTATCAATCTTGGGTAAACAGCGAATGGACTACAAAGCATAAGGAATGAATGGTTGGGACGAGTACAATTTGGCGAGATCTAGACATGGCATACAAGGGCACTGGAGTTATTTTCTTGTATTAAGAAATGATGGGTAGACTGTACTACACACCAAGTGGAGTGCGTGTGTGTGTGTGTGTGTGTGTGTGTGTGTGTGTGTGTGTTTGTGTTTGTCTGAGATTGTGAGTATTTGTGTATGATTACTTGTATACACATTATCTACCTAATAACAGTAAACTGAATGCCCCACATATCAATGAATAATGTATGCAGCCAAGAAAAATTGGTGGCCACTTTCTAAGAACACGTTGTATGGGAATAGAAGAAATTGGGCTGGGGAATGTCCATATTAAAGTCCCTTAAACCTGCTTCCTTTGTGAGATAGGGGGATATAGGGGGAGTCCTGGTTCCCACTCTGATCTCAAAACTCTTAATATTGTCTTCAACTAAACAGGGACATATTAATGGATGACAAAAAGCCCAAGCAGACGTTAGCATACCAGCCTGCTTGACAATGGTGGCTTGGGAGGACAGCATAGACACGTGTGCCAGCCCAGCCTCGCCAGGTTATGTGAATGCCTCTTGTCCCCAGTATCTATCCAGCTGTGAAACACAATGCAGTCCCCTTCTCTATCTCGTGTCTGATTAAGATATGCAGAGGCAGCAGCGTGAGGATGAATGCCTCCGCAATGCCTCGATAACTCCCGCCTTTGCTCCCTGTCCTCAGTTCAGGCCCTGATGAGAGAGAGGGACCTGCTTCATCAGCATGCATAAGGACCTCATTCATCAGGGCTCACTCTGCGTCATGGAGAAACAGTTCTGCTGCTAGGATGTGCCACAGCCATTTCAGAATGTTAATGTCCTGGCATACATGAAAGAGGAATGGAACATCAGCAGGGAATGATGCAGCCAAATTGTATTGCTGGGAGTAGAAACATCTCTTATGCTTGGATTGGAATTAGGATAGATAGATAGATAGATAGATAGATAGATAGATAGATAGATAGATAGAGAAAGAGAGTACTTATACTATGTATCTCCAAAGAGAATTGTCAGTGTTGACAAATGCTGTCACATAAATGACAAAAACACACACAAGAGGTAGGTAAAAAGATAGAATGCAGAATTACCTAACGACTACTTTACTAGATTAAATGAATACAATACAAATATAACTTAACTTTAAGGCAAGATGTTGCTGTTAATGTGCACATTAAATGTAAAATGTGCATTACCACTCAGAGGAGGAGTCTCCTCTCCTGGCACAGAGGGGAGTCGTCGTAGATGACTATTGCGGTGGGCAGGAATGACCCCCTGAAACGGTCCTTATTGCAGCAGAGCTGAAGGAACCACCGACTGAAGACTCTGTTGTCTGACCAGTAAGTTATGTAGGGGGTGTGTAGGGTTGTCCATTATGTTGAGCAGCTTGTGCAACACCCTTCTCTCCACAACCAACTCTAGGGGCTCCAGAGCAGTCTCCACCACAGAACCTGCCTTCTTTGTCAATTTGTTCAGTTTCTAAGAGTTGCTGGCTCTGATGCTGCTACCCCAACAGAACATCTTGCTGCGCACATTGAATGACCTAAGTCTTTACTGTCCCTCCCTGTAAACAGTCTCAGTGTTACATTTCCAGTTCCACCACCTCCACCTCTTCTCTCAGGAAGAAAATAGTGTTCAGAAGTGTAGTTTTTACTGACTGTCTTTTTAAAGTAAGATTGAACCAACTATAACCGATGTGAAACTGTTTATAGTCAGATAAACAGCCCTCTGCCTTCTCACTCTCGTACTCAAGATTCACTCACTGCTCAGTCATTGAGTCTGGTACGACTGACACGTGGGAAAAAACGAATGCCACCCAGAGTCAAGAGGATCTTAAGTGGAAACAGGTCAGTGTTTTGGACGGTCCAACACTGCCATCTAGCAGTTTTCAGCTTTACGTGTAAGGCATTCCTTATGCAGTGGATGACGAAGATGGTGATAATGATAACTGTTGTTGTTACTGTCATTATAAACATTATTGTTCAGGTGTTATTTGTAGTTGTGGCAGTAGTAGCAGAAGAAGCATATTCACCTTCTGTGTCATCAAAAATGACCCATCTCCTTCAGTACATTGATAGTGTTGTGTAATACCTCTAGGTGGCAGTATTGTGAAAAGACATGTTCCTACTCTTCTCCTACTGTTCTATTAAAGAATGTTGTCATTTTGTTCACACAAACACAAATACAAAACAAAATGAAATATATTTGATACATGCATATATCACCTGTTCAGCATCACACTTTTTTATTAATTTCACTGAATGATGAATTCTCTCAAAAGCTATGAATGTTTGTGTGTGTGTGTGTGTGTTTGAGCTTGTCTGTGTGTGAAAATATCTGTAAATCTTGCTTGAAATAGGCCTCAGGCCAAGTGTAGACTTTCATATTTATTAGCTCAAGGTACTGGTTAGTCTTACAGGAGGAAACGGCTCACTCCTTCAAAACACTTTGGGTTATTTCCCATCTTTGTGATGAAAACATTTCCTGTGTAAAAAGTGCAGCGTAGTCACGGGACGCATTGACAGCTGAAGTATGATGTGCATGCTTGCATGTTCTCTTAGTGCCATGCTCCCCAATCCTTTGCAAATGCTGTACAAATATCCAACAACAAGTGCTCTGACCTGGGTGGTTAGAGTCGCCGCTTTTACTTACTTACTATTGGTTTTTCCAATAGCCGCTCTTTTGCTTTTGAGCAGAAAGTGTTCTGCTTATGCATGGAGGTGGAGGATGATGATGAGAGGAAACTCCACGATGATGTTTTTGGTGATTTTAGCTTTTTTTAATTCCTAACCCTCCTAGTTGTGCGTTACCTCATTGTGCAAGGTACCATAGTTACTGATGGCTTCAGTTCTTGTAGATTAGCACTTGCTTAGTCTCTCTAACATTCCTTATTTTTTAAATCCATTCTCTATATTCTAAACTCCCATGCAGTACTCTGTGGATAGCAGGAGTTATCCTCAACCATGCAGTAACAATACAGGTTATAATAAATGGCACCATAATGTGTGAAACTGCCAACAGCTCCTTTGATTAAAAAATGCACCACACTGACTATGCTAGACATCTTTTTGTTGCAAAGCATTATTTTTAAAAGTAAAAATGACAGTGATACACCTATACGCAAAATGATTCACCAACCACTAACCCAACTAACAAACTCCAACAGGTTGAGGAAACGCAGTCTCAGATGCTATGTGCTGTATGGCAATTGTTCAGAAACAATTTTCTCAAATAATATAATGCAACTCTCATTCGTAGCAAGTGCCCTGTTCGCTCAATCAGTTTCAGAAAATGTAGAAGTGATTAAAGCCTGGTATTCATGTTTTTTTAATGTGGGTACAATTATTGCAAACTAGATACAATTGTAATGGAGATGTATAAGATCAAACAAGCTTTTTGTTCAAAATTAAATACATTGAAAGCTCTCCAAATGACCCCCTACGATGTCTGAGGCTTTTATTTAAAAGAGTGGAATCCCTGCACAATTGACCGTAATTTCTTGTGACAATAATGCAAATTAATTTTAAATAGTTTCAAAATTGGGTTTCAGTTTTGTTTTCTGTGGAATATGTATTCTTTATTCTTTAAGGTAGACTAATAGATCTTCAGTTGGAACCAACATTATTTTGTTTTGGACCTTACTTGCTACTGAGTATGTATGATACTACGTGGTGGTGTGTTCACAAATAGCTTCATTTAAAGATGTTGACACGGGGGCAAAAGGGTCATGGAAACCCCAAACACAGGTGGTCTGATGTTTTAGCTGAAGCCATGAAATAAAGGAGTGAGTAGGAGAGAGTAACATGGGGAGAAGTTGGGGTTGGGGGGGGGGGGGGGGGTGCTCAACGGTTTCTCCTACACTTCAAACAGCACGCTTTGAGTGGTGGAAACTTACCCTGAGAGCACAAGCCATTGCCATTGATGGGGACCAGGCAGCGTATCAAGAGGCTTGATGGTGAAAAGTTAACAGACATGTAAGCACTGAGTGTGAGACCTAATGTGACCTAGAAAATGTATAACATAGCTGGGATTTTGAACTGCAGCATATCAACAAATTTGAATCAGTATTCTTGAGTGCTTACAGTATGATTGAAGAGCCATGATAGTAAGACACTAATAAGTTTCTTTTTCACTTATTCAATCTTGATACTGCACCTCAAGGTTTCACAGGAACTGCAGTCTTGAAAATGGAAAATGATAACTGTTAATGTGTCATCAGTTCAATGAAAACATCAAACATCCAACATTCATTCAACACTGTTTTTTTTTTAATTGAAAATGAGTATGAAAGTTTGTAGGTCACAAAGAACCAAATCGTTCTGTTTTTGCAAGCCCAGACCAGTGAGAACGTGCCATGGGATGTTTCGGAAGTGCCAGATCCAGCCGTCGTGGCAGGATGAGGGAAAAATAGGTGGACTATGAACTGAACTTTTCATTGTTTGTTTTGGTTTGTAAAGTGGCATTGTTGTCTTTTTCATCTCTCACAAGGTGCTCTAGCATTTAAATCGTTTCTCACTGGTATATCCTTCATGTACTTTGTCAGTGTTACTTTTGACTCAAAGTTACGGTCCAGTGGATACTCTTCTTCCCAATACCTTTATTTCTCTGGTAGAATTTACCCAGGCTTGTTACACAGAGAACATTTTGACTTAAGTATTTTGCACAGAGATTGGTGACTGACTGAAAGGTACAGTCCATGATTATAAACAAATATGCTTTTTGTCAAATTCAGCAAATCTGATATTTTAACCATCCTAACAAGATGACCTGTATTGGTTCCAAGTAGGTCATATAAGATGTGCCAATAAGTGACCACCAGAGGGAGTGTTAGAGAACAACCTTTATTTCACAGACCTGTAAAACACTGCAATCAGTCTGCCTGTTCACTTAACCTGCTGTTTTGACCCATTGTCATGGTTCCTCTATTTTTAATATGTATGTTTAAACTTAAAAGCTTTCCCACATTTCAAAACTTAATTCGCTCAGTTAATGTTCCTCATCCTCAGAAAATGTTCTTCATCGCAATAAGGTTTACAAAAGAACCCTCAGAATGGTTATTCTTTATTCGAGGACTGCATGTAGTAGAACCTTTAAGATATCTTAGATTAGATTGAAGTTAAAGATCCCAAGGCCTCAACGTTGCAACATTGCACACTATGCATAGTCTACATTGAATGCCCTTGATGCTGATGTGTGCAGGCTAAGCAATATACTGATGTATCTAGTTTATAACCTTAGCACCTTGTCTTTTAGTGCTGATATACTGTTTGGGACCAGGAGCATCATGCAACCTCTTTAGGGGGGTAGGCACCATCTTACCCATTTTCTTAAATACACATTAAAAATATGCAAACGCATGCATATAGCCTTCAGTTGACCATTATACGCTCAAAGAAAGCTTTGGCTGTTTCCATACACACGCACACAGACTACTATCAACAATATATTGGATTGTTAGTGAGTCAAAATGGAATGTTGCTAAGATAGTAGCTACCTAGCCCGTCCACACATAGGCTATTTAGCCTACTCCGAATGGTAAGAGATGAATAATTGCGGTCAACTAATGGCTGTCATAGTATCAGTATAGGCTAGATACACCTGACCAGCCCTCTTCTAGCAGCTGTGTCGTTATTTAGGTGTGCACTTTTATTCACCTAATTTATCCATAATATTGATCTTTATAAACTCTACCAAGCTGTCGGATAACGTAGAGAAAACACTTTTGTTGAACACAATTGTTACCTGCCCACTCATCTGCATGTCAGAACTATAACCTGCGCTGTGCCGTGCCGTGCCGAAGTCACTGACAGCTGCCTATGCCAGTGCTAGACACGTGAACTGCGGAGTTGTTAAGTTATGGGTCTGAGGGTACAAGACGTATGCATGAAAACCCATCCCTCTCAAGTAATTGTAACATTAGAACATATTAGCCACAATTCTATGTTTAAAATATTGCAGTTTTTTTATGATCATGTTCTGTTGGATGGACACGTGCCTACCCTGAGTCAATGAGCACGACATTGAACGCACTCTGTTGCATGAGTGAAGGCTACTATAATTTAATGTGTGGGCAAAAGTGTGATGACGTATCATCTCAAAAGGTCTTGTTTTATGAAATATTCTAATGTGGGTGTAATGCTCAGCATTACAATGATAAATAAGCACGAACACGACTGTAACAGCAACCTTTAAGTCCTGTAATCGATTGCCAACAGCAGACAGTAGCTCACGCCGAGGGATCCGTTTCTCTGCGTTATACCAAATTACCACAATAGCCCTCTGTCTGCACGTCTGCATGCTATGCATTCGATGCCTTCGCAGATGGAGGAAGTAAACGAAGGAATAACAGCAGCAGTAGAAAAATACGTTAAAGTTAGTCTTTATATGGCAGTCCTGACGAATGTGCAAAATGCTAATGTCTCTAGCTAAAGTGACGGCCGGTAAGGTTCCACCCCCAGCGATGAGGTAAAATAAAAATGCAAACAGTAAAACAAGAATTACAAGGCAATACAGCATTATCACCACAAACTAAATACTAGTAATGAGAAGGTTCGCAAAGTCTATAGCTGACTGCCTTAAGTAACCCTAAAGCACGTAAAACGGGACTGCAGCATTGTGTCTGCTTTTTACAGCCAAGTGCGTCGATAGATGACTTGCGCTCTCAAGTGACAGGAGGAGAAATGCTTGTCGGATCACTTGTTGCTACAGAAGGATTGCAGTGGTGGCTACAAAGTTGAGACTGCGGCAATGCGCATTGTGAGTACTAATCTTCCATTTTAACCCACAGCCCTTGCAATTCTTTATGTCTGCTGGAATTATTTGGATGATTTTGAAAGGAATAAATTGATAGTCTGCCATCTAATGGTAACTGGTCCATATTAATTTCGCCATATAGCGTACTAATAAAAATGTTAGGTCACTTAATTCTGATGTTGCATAAAATGGCTGTAGTTAGGGTAGGTTGTACATGATCGCTGAGCCATGGCATTGTGTCGACCTATGAACTAACTGATGAAATCCCAACTCCTCTCCTCTGCCGCAAATAGGCAGGTCTCCTCTGCTTTTGCCTAATTCCTAAGGAACCGGTGGATCCAGTTTATAATTTTTTCTTCCATTTTCCTAGATTGTTTCGGTAGTGTCGTCAACTGACCGTCTCGGGATCACGCTGCTGAGTTTCTTAAAGACGTTTTCTAAAGAGTAGGCTAGAATAAATCGAGGGCATTCTCTGTTGTAGCCCACACGCAACAGGTGTGGGGTCGTGTTTGAGGTGGAAAAGTTGATGGGCTAGCGCATAGGAAGTAACCAGACGTACTATAGGAGCAAACGTGCTCCTTAACTCGTTTTTGCCTACTTTTGGTGCAAGATCTCCTATCTCTCCTTGTAGAGAAGAAATTGAAACTCTCACGTCGTTCATATCCTCTGAACATTTCTTTAGAGGTGGAAGACACAGATATCTAGGATCGTACGAGGCATCCCTCGAGGTTTTCGCGCAATCATTTAACTCGAATTATTTCAGAAGAAGGGCAGCTCAACAATTAGCCCTTGTTTAGGGGACCCATACAAGGTAAAGGCAGTTAAACAGTTAATTTGACAACTCTGTCATCTGTTTGTCTCTTGAATATAATCGATCCAGCGATTCAGGCTCTGTTTCGTGCGAAGTGGATCTCTCTCTCTCTCTCCCTCTCTCTCTATTTGTCTCTAGATCTCTCTCTCTCTATGTGTATTGACAACTGTCTTCTGATTCTTGATCAAACGTAGGCCTACTGTTGTATGAATGCAGCGTTTGTATGGCCGATTAATAGCCAAACCTGCGTTTTCACATGTGTCCGATTATTGATTTATGCCGAAAGACATCATTGTAATATGCTTTAAAAATAAAGATTGGGTTTACATACGTAAGGTCGAGCTCTCTTCTAGCAATAGAACACAGCCGTCAGTCCTGTGAACTATCTGAACACAGCACGTGGATGTGCACTTTCGTCGTTTTGACAGGTGCCAGTATCAGTTTGATGTTGGTGACCAGTGTCCCTTTTCATTCATCTGTCATCAGCAATTGACTTTATAGGCTGCTGAACACCAAAATCAAATTATTACGTAGTGCTGTAAGTTCCTTAAACAGTTATATCCGTTGTGTACTGAATATTATATTGCAGACAGGAAGTCAGTTAACTTTAGTACAGCCAAATATAAGCAAGAGTGCTTTTGAGTTTGATTAATTTCTATGTAGTCCTTGCAATGCTGTTTTTCCCTACATACTAATATTGATCAAAATGTCTTCCAAAACAAAGCATGGTAGGATCTTCCATTATCTCACATTTAAAAAACACTTTCTTATATGTACAACATATTTACGCTGTAATGCACTTTTAGATGCAAGTGTGTTCGACCCAAGCAATTACATTTTCTATAAAAAAAACGAAGACCTTGAGGAAAATAACCTGTAACCCAATATCTATTTGCATTTACAGGATCAAAATAATAATTTAGTCAAATGTGATGTTACGGTACATCATTACTGCTGAATATAAAACACTCTAGGCCTGTAGGCCCAACCTGCTACTCCGCTGTGTTGGACTACTGCGGACGTCTCACTGTCGTTGGCCTAATAGAAATTCTTAATTTTAAAGAGCATCATTTTTCACAGCATCTGAAACTACCACAAGAGGAAACAAGATAATGTTTTTTTATATATAACCCTATCATGATTTGATTATATGTTACTTCTCTTACATTCTACACTTTTCTTTGAGGAACAAGGCACTTGACACATTTGACACAGTTCAGTTCAGCCAATAGCAGCTTATTCTGCTGGTGAAGTCTTGAGGTCAGATGGCATTGTCAAATGTGGGTACATGTAGTACCAACGTTTAATGAAATGTAAAAGACCATGTACGGGTCATAACCTGCACATGCAAGGTTTTATTACATGAACAATGGCAAGGGAAACAAGAACAGTTATAATGAAATTAACACATTATTTGGATATTAAATAAAGAGGAATCCACATTTTTCAGTCAAAAGTGGTTGACTGGTATGACACCATGATCATTGTTTGCAGTTCAACAACTTTGTTTTCATTGATCTGTGGAAGTGAGCATGCTGTTGGGTGTAGATGCTGTTGGTTGGGTAACATCAAATGCGGCCTCATTTTTAAGGGGCCCAGTTTCGCAAGTTCCACTCTAAAGGGATCTCTTCCTTTCTTCCCACAGTCCTGCCCTATGACTATGGAGACGGAGACATCAGATGGATATCTTGATAGTAAGTTCATATTTTCACGGTCGTGTCTTGTTCATTTCTTTTCCAGTTACACAAAAGTAAATTCTATTCTCATTTCATATGCAGTTTTATTTTTTCTCTTAAATTGCTCCAGTAGATGCATATCTTATGTCCTTGTTTAGAAGGAACTACAACACTTCCTTTTTCACCGTGCATCACTGGCATTAAAAAATACCCTTCAGATCTTGTCAAAGTACATTGTATGTTTGCATTGTAACTTTGAACTGGTTCCCATCTGATTCTTATACCTGACTCAGTATTCGATACCAAGGAGTTGTAATAGGTTAAGTGACAACCTAAGAGATAGACAATATTGTCTCAAGCCATAATCATGTCAAGTTGAAAATATTTAAAGCGGATTCACTGTATGAAACATGCTGTATGAACATGTGAGTGATTTTCTAACAGCAAAAATGCAGTCATTACAAACTGTAAAAAGTCGCTGGGCATACACTTACATTGTTTGATTACTGCAGTGTACTCTCCGACCATGTTCTCCTTTGATGGCAGTCATGGTTAGTAATGTGATGTGATTCTAATGCGTATTTACCCATGCATACTTTTCTGTGAGGAAAGGGTGGCTGAAATGGTTCTCTCCCTGTGATGTGGAGCTATATACGCACACTTATGCCTTCGCTGTTTCTGTTTCGATGCACATGCGGCACTTAATGATTGAATTTTGCTCTGTGACTAATCTGGTATACTGTATCATACATGAACTTGTTCCTCAAAATAGACTTTTTCAGTTAAGCTGTAAAAACGGATACATTATAAACCAACAACTTCAAATAGTGTAGTAGTAGTGTGTGCATAATGTGGAACATCTCGGTGCAGCTGAATGCCTTGCTGCACCACTGTGATAGGAGAAGAGACACAAGCTGCACTCCAATCCTGCAGAAAAGCAAATGACTGTAGTGTACTTTTGGCTTCCCTAGAGATTTCTTATCTGGATGGTGCTACAGTACCAGGTGCTTTGTGGTACCTTCCCAGCCGTGTGCTCCCCCACAAATTCCCTCAGATGGAACGTGCTGATAAAACGACTTTCATTTCAGAATTCTCGCAGGTGTCTTGGAATTAAATTATTTATTTATTCATTCATTTCATTTTGGAGAGCCCAAATATTTACAAACCCACACAGTTTTAATAACTTACAACTTACAACAATTACTCCTAATCACAGCACACTTAGCGATAGCTTAATATTACAGTTGGTCTAATGCATGTAATATAGTGTGTCTTGCTATGAAATTTTCTTTAAAATGTTCTTTAAACCTTACAGCATCTTGGAAGACATAGACATAGAAGATATGCAGTGAACACCTGACAGAAAAGATAAAAAAGAACTGATCACATATTTTGGTTGTCACGATGTGACCTGAATTCTTTCATGCATTATGTTCTTCAAGTTCCTATGGCCTTATACCTGTACGGTGAAATGAACCATATACCAGTGTGTCGTGCCAGACGAGGAATACTGACTTCTGTTCGAGCAGGTGGCCTGTGCCGGAGTTTGTTTGATATGGAGGGATAATCTGGAGGTGCAGGGCCTGACAGGAAAAACCTGATTTGTACTCTTAAATTGTGCATCTCCAACATGCCACAACCAATCGTTTGTCTTGTCAGGGAGAATCCTGTGAAAATCTATTTCCTTCTGTTAATAATCCAGCCATTATCACCACTCCATTTAGGTTTTTCCCCCCTCCTGCAAACCTGTCATTGTCAGGCAGCGAACATTTGTTAATGAATCTGAGAACTTCATAGTGAACTAAAACTCAGTGTCTGTAACAGGAAACATGGTTGAAGATTATGTGTATACATGGCTTTTAAAAAAAATGTGGTGTAGTGGTTTTCTGTCTCTATTTTGGCCACCAACGCATGGAAACAAGGGTTTCAAGTTGTATCCAGTGTCTGGCTGGTGTCCATATTGACTCAGTCCTGGAGCAGTGTGAATCATGTTGATTCTTACTCAGCAGTCTCCAGGGTCAGACCCACAGTCACTCCTGTAGTCTGCTGTGGGCCTACGGGTTCTCAGCCTGCATCAGCACGGGGGCAGGAGCTTTCTCAATATTATCCATATGTTGCACTTCACGTCCAGCCCTTATCAGAGCTTCATCAGTCAACTGGAGAAGAAAAAAGGCAAAACAACAGAGTAGGTGTAATTACTGAAACTCCACTGAGAGGAGGATTGAGAGAGCGCGCCAGATAGGAGCCCAGAGAGATAGGAGTGGAGGACCGGAGTGTAATGTACTGTCTGTTCTAAACAGACGTCTGTGTCTGAGTTTTCACTGTTTTCTGTCTGTATGGTTTTTTTTTTCCCCCCTTCTTTTCAAGCTTTTCTCTTTGTGCTTCTCACAAATGCTGCGGCTGTGCATTTTCTCTTTTGCAATATCAATGCAATTCATTTGAGTTTGAGTATGGGTGCTGAAGGGGGGGAGCAAGCGAGCGCGAGAGAGGGGGAGATAAAGGGCGAGAGAGTGAGAACATAAACTATAACACCTTCTACTGGGAATGAAAAAACAAAGACAGAAAGTATTTTAGTCTTGTTTCACCCGGCTATCGGAAACTGAAAAGTTCATCTGATTTGCTTGAGCCGTCAGGCTTGATGCAGTCCTATACGCTACCTCAGAGCCACGCTATGCCTCTGGCCTTACCTAAGGCACAGCGCTGTTATGGAAAATCCTCCCTTCCGCTGTCATTCAAATTGGCGACACCGCTAGTGTCCCGTTTCCAGGGGATGGCTGGTCACCTGAGATTTCCCTCAACCCCGGCTCAGTAACCGGACACGGGCTCTGGGATTGTGTCATTGACTGCGTCTCCTGGTGCACCTCACTCACTGGCTGACAGGCCCTGTCGCGCGCCACGAGTGCCCAGAAAGCCAACCTTTTTTGCTTGCTGCTGCTTAAATCTTTTTTTTGGCTTTATTCCGTTCTCAAAGCAACTGTGTCTGTGTTTTGCCCATATTCAACATTTAGGGTTGTAAGGTTGCATTCTCTTCGATTCACGCAATATGCAATCAACTAACTTTTGAAATTTGAAAAATCAGTAGCAGAAAAACTGTGACTGTCATCAGTACAGCGTGCTTGTAGAGACCTCCTGGAGTGCATACGTGTTCTGAGGAGAGACTCGCCACTACAGCAAGATCTGATTAGCTCTTACTGTCCCAAGCATTACTGGTACGTTTCACAACCTCTCAGCTGAAGTCTGCTGACCTCAAGAAATGGGTTTTCATTTCAGTGATGTGGGGACAGTAGACGGTTAGCATTGTAGTGTGATGGGGGGTTGGTGAGCATGGTGGGAGATGGGCCTGTTCTACATGTGATCCCATGGGATGTGAAACCTCCTTAGCTGGGGTATGCTGCTGTTGACAGGTGCTTTGTGTGGTTGGCTCCGAAGGGGTCAGATGGTAATGGGATAAGGGAGGAAGGGATTGCTCTCCCTGAGTGGACACAGCAGCACCAGATCATGTCCCTGCGTCGGGCGAGTGCTGAGAGACGAGGAAATCCAATCTGAATCGGGAGGATGTGGCCGAGAGCCTACTAGTCCAGCACTCAGGCTCGAGCATACGCCGCGACTGGAAGCTGTAGCATTGTGAAGCCACTTGTTTGATAGAAAATGATCCATTTGTGGTAGGGTGGTGGGTGGGGGATGTGCTGTCTTTATATTGTGTTTATATCGTTTGTATTGCACTCAAGGACATATTCAATAGCTTTGTTCTCTAGAATAATGTATCTCCCTCAAGTATCTCTCTCTCTTCCTCTCCCTCTCTCTGTATCTATCTATCTATCTATCTATCTACCACAGATCTCATGATCTGCTCTTCTTCCCCCTACTTCTTCTTTCTCTCTCTCTCTTTCTCACACACACACAGACACATTGACATTGAGATCATTTTTTTCTGATATTATTTTGCATCACATGCTGCGTATAAAACTGACATAACAAACTTGAGACTGCGAAAACCTGAGTCTTATAAATGTGTGCCTGCTGGCTTGAACAGTTCTGCCAGGAGAGTTGTGGCCATTACCTGTACACGATCAACCTGAAGTAAGTCGACGTCCTTGGAACTTTGTTGCTGTCTGTCTCCTAGGTAACGGAAACTGCTCTCCCAGGAAGGAGAACCCGAGAATGCTGGTGGACCTGCCAACCAGCACGCCGAATGGGCAACATTCCCAAAGTCCTGTGTCATCCACTGGTAAGTACTACTCCCTATGACTAAAACTGTCCCACACAATACCTAGATCTTCCTTAATCATATACACACACACCCACACACGCACACACACACACAGGCACACACACAACAGAAAACTGGCTGATGGTTTCGAGGACAGACATGTCATCATGAAGTAGCATACTGAGAAAAGGGAAGCTTTCTTGCCAGATAGATGTGGAAATCGGCCGCGATCTTGGAGGAGATTGTTGTCGTTGATAGGGTTCTTATTTGAACAGGTCACACAAGAGGTTGAGAAATGCAGTCCACTGTTTCAGTTTGAAAGATGACCAAGCTCTCTAGTGAGAAACCCAAGAGCACTTTATAGTCTGGGACATTTTGTCTGCTTGTTTTCTGTGTGGTGAACTGATCTGAAATAGAAGTGGCAGCAGTCTGGCTTTGGTTTGAACAGTAAGATGGGTATGAACCCAGATGTGTCATGACCTGTGACCAGTGCTGAACTTTCAGTTCACATAAATTTTCACAGAACTGTTGTTAGATGTACGCATATACTGTATGTATGTATGTATGTATGTATGTATGTTGGCACGTCTCATTTAAAATTTTTTTATAGATAGCATATGATCAGGACATGCCTTAATTTAGTGTAAAATGTCATTGTCTACGTGTCGTTAACCGACTTCTCACTCATGGTGAATGCAGTTGCTGGCTGCATGGCATCTTATACAACTTGGACTGGAAGACCAAAGGTCTACCTTGTTGTATTATATTCCACTTCTTTCAACCGCGAGGTCAAGCTTCTGATGAGTCAGTGAGTGCTTTCTCCTTCAGCTCCACGTTGTCACAATGCTCTCTGTGCTTTTGGTCGCCCACTTTGATCAAAAGAGGCAAAACAAGGACAAGGATTCTATGTGCTGTTGTCCTGGCAACCATTTCAGGTTCAATCAGCTGGGTCCACTGCAAACACTTTATATGCTGTATACCTTGTGGAAGAGGGAGATGACATATTAATGAAGAATTACCTCCTCGACATAAAGAAGTACACATGTCATTTGGAGGGAAAGGAAGATTTTATGAAACCTCTTTTTGTTAGCATTTGTCATCCAGGTTTGCTTTTAATAATGAAGTCATAACTCCATCCCATTTCATAAGCATAGATCAGGAAGAGAATCTGCACTAGCCTTTCTGGATGATGATTGTTGCTGACCTAACCAACCGGAGCAGCTTTGAGTGGCACTGTTGTTCCTTAGGTCAGAGCCGGACTGTCAGGTTTTCTTTCCCGGAGGGAATTGTAAAAGACAGGACTGACACTGACCCCCATGTGTAGAGGCTGACACCCTGATCAGGGAAGATTTCTGACATTTCTCTCATGCTGTGTGTCAAATGGAGCTTAGTCCGCCAGCAATCCCGCAGATTAGTGTGAAAATCCTGTCTCGAGAGCCGAGGGTGCAGGGAGGGAGCTGCAATCCTGGCTGTCGCTGTGTTTTATTGTCCCTTTCAGACTTTGCGGTATCTTTGCGGACAAAAGAAAATGCAAACAGGTTCATCTGGATGGTAAAGAGGGAGAAGATTGGCAGGTTCATAATGCATGCTGTGGTTTTACTGAGAAAAGGGTATTTCACTTGTACGATTTTGGAAATGGCAAAACGTACAAATTAAAGAGCAATATCAATCCATAACTCTGTAATACTTTGTAGCTACATAGTCTTTCCCAACCAGATGCATTTTCTATCAATGGTTTTCAAATCGGATCATGGAATAAGCATGAAATACTGAAAAACTATGAGCAATATATTTGACCAACTTGTATGCAGACATAGCAAGGCAATCAAGCTAAAATAAATATTATTATAGCATAGTCCTCATAGATTTGATGGTGGAGCAGTAAAGTTTGCTGTGCTGAGATTTCATTATTCTAAGGTTGGACCATTGTGTTTGAGGAAAGAAACCTGGCCAGGACTTGAAATGCCAAGTTATTTCCAACTTTGACCAAAAAACGGCTGAATTTCAGGAGCAGGAAGTCTGAGTTGGAGTTTTATACTCATCCGTATCAGATTCCTAAGTGTCATTAGCATAGCTAACCTGAAACAGAAACATGGCGATTTTAACCTTCATAATCCATTGGGCTATGAAGCGAATGGGCTGCAAGATGTGAAATTGCATCAAGACACAAGAACCTTGCACTGCATACACCATAGCCCACGCAAGGCTATAATTACAGCTGACAAGTTAGGCTGCTATGCTAAACTTTTTCTAAAGATGTTGGTTAACTGCACATGAATATGCAGCTGATAAGAAAACCTGGTGGTGCTAATCATATAATGATCTTACCAGTAACACCTGTCCATTTTATCCATAATTCAACAGAATAGCTTTTCAAATTTAGAAATAGTGTTTAGATATCCTGATCTTAAATCCGCTTAAAAGGTTAAATCAAGTGGATAGATATGCTTGTGTTCGGAGAGAGAGCTTTGACAGCCGTTCAGTGACAGCGGAGAACCCGAGAGCTCTGACGGCAGCACTCACATCTGTCAGCTCTTTGTGTTGTGTTGGCCTGTGCATTTCTGCCTGTCTGTTTGAGTGGGTGGTCTCACTGGAGGAACTGTGGAGTCTGTCTCAGACAGCCATGACCATGAACCCTCCTCTCGACCATCTCAGACGTCTGACGTTAATATGTTTTCAAGAAAAAAAGTACACGTTGCCTTCAAGCTGTTCTCTAATATGTCCAGTAAGCTGAGTGTCCTGGCCACAACGCCACTGCCGTTGGTTAAAAATAGATGTAGTAGACAATTATGACTACAGGTTATACAGGCTCAGGTATAAGTATGCCATGGTAATGTTGGTAATGTGACATCCTGTGTTTTATTTATATCCCATTAACAATCTTAATACTTCCCTGAAATGTAATTCCTAATTTGATTGAAGTTTGGCCTTTTACCACCAGTATTGAGAAATGACTTACTTAGTTTTGAGACAGGAAATAATTCATTCCCTAATAGATCTCTAGAGAAAAAGCTACTGCTCTCTGGAATTACAGGTCATGCCTTAAATTTTTTTTATTTTTGTCGCCGTTTTGTAATTTAAACACCTATGATCATTATTGAATGGAACATCACTTGTCAAATCGCCTTTTACGGGTAAGTGAGAAAAAATACAAAAGCACTTTAGCCAGGGGGTAGATGAGTCAGGTGTTAGATGTGTTTACTTAAATGTTCAGTTGATTATTTTCTCAACTTTTTTATACTTTTATGTCACATTCACTTATAGAACACACAATCAAGCAAGAGGGGGTGGGTGAGGAGGAGGAGGCGGAGAGGGGAGTCCCTGGCCCAGACGGGATGGCTCAAAGTGGAGAGGAGGGGTCTGGCCTGGAGGATCCCATAATTGACAGCCCAAACAATCTGCAGGACATGGGGAACACAACAGATGGTCCCAACGATACCTCAGCTGGTTTGTCTAATGGTAAGTTACTTTTCACAGTAGAGGAATCGACTGTGATGATTCAATGATTTCATTGTTAAATCATCACAACTGAATGACTATGAAATTCAAATAAGTGAGACAAGGTGACAGAAACACAATGCAAAATGTGACATAAGGGTGTTTTTCTAATTGATTTATGTGGTTTGTACTTTATTCTCTTTCCTGTTCCCGTATTCTGTCTTTCATCGTAAGTTTGGGTGCGGACACGGTAGCTGTTTTGTTGAGCACAATAGGTCAGGCCAGGAATCATTCTTAAGGAAAGTATCCTAGGAATCCCCCGCAACCTGTTCCCAAACCCTTTTCTGACGCTCTTGCTGTGCGCGTCACCATGCCCAGATCATATTTCACTTTTCCAAATGGCTTAGGAAAGAGACAAAGGTGTATCTGCCGCACGATCAGACAAACAACTCAAACCTGCCATAGGAACAGAAAGGATACAATGCACTGCAGTCGTCATACACAACTAGTCAGAGTATATATTGGCAAATACAGGAAAGCGCTGGAAATGGAAAAGAAAAACGTGTAGTGCCCTTGGACTGTTGGTGATCAGATAAACAGTTGAACAGGCACACCAGACTGTATGATTCACATTCATTTATGGCACCCACCAAACGGCCGACCACAGAAAAGCATCCAAGTTCAGACTACACACCACTCTTTTGTCAGGTGTCATGTACAGAAGCAAAGTGACCCAAGCCCTTGCTACGGGCTCTGCCTAACAGTGGAAACAGTCCATGTGGTAAGCCAGGCTCTGCAAATATACAGGCAGGCTGAGCGGAGAGCGATCTGTTACCTCCTCACCACACAGTAGACGCCTCCCTTTATTTGTGGCCCTCGCTCTCAACAGCTTATTTAGAAACAGCCCAGTGCACAGCACAGCGTGGCCGTGACAAGTCCCCGCCACCGGTAGATTGTATTTATTTATTGCAATCGTGGCGTGTAATGGAGAGGAGAGGCAGCGAGCTGGTTTCTCCTGAGTCCAGGCAGAGCAGAGAGGCTTTGAGGTTTCATAGAGCGACTGCGTCTGTGTCTCTGTCTCTGTCTCTGTCTCTGTCTGCGTCTCTGTCTCTGTCTCTGTCTCTGCCTCTGTCTCCGCCGTGTTGTGCGGTGCGTTGCGGTGCAGCAGGCCTGTGAGCGTGCGCGCTGACCGGCTCTGTTCTCACCTTAACGGCACCCCCCCCCTCAAAATCTCGTTGTCTGCAGGAGACAGACCCTTCTCGTGCAGCCAGTGTGGCGTGTCCTTCACGCAGAAGGGGAACCTGCTGAGGCACGTTAAGCTGCACACAGGCGAGAAGCCCTTCAAGTGCCCCTTCTGCAACTATGCCTGCCGCCGGCGCGACGCACTGACCGGACACCTGCGCACGCATTCAGGTCAGTCCCCTCCACCCTTTTATGGCCTCCGCTGCTCCTGTCAAGGTTGATAACTTATCAGCCACTTAGTAATAGTTATTATTAAGAACAATTAGGGTGACCTATGGTGTTTCTTTTTTGTGTGGAGAAGACCCCCCCCCCCCTCCACCCCTCACACCCCAGGCCCTGCTTACACTTCCTCTGTTCATGAAGGGGCTTTTGCAGACACCCTTAAGCGCTCTGTGGTTAGGCTACCTAGGACACGCTGTTCCTGTAGCCAGCTAGGCTCCACCGCTCCACCAAAGGAAATGCTTTCTCTGTCAACCAAAGGGAAATGTTGTCTTTGTGAAGAAGCGGCTGTGTCTGTCTAACCCACTTTTCGTATCAGTCCATCATCAGTGGTGTTGTCCCCAGTGTTTGAGATCCGGGTCACGTGATAGTCACTTCTGTCTGCCTCAGGTGGGGATCCTCTGCATTGTCACATATGGGCACTTACATTTTTTTATGGGGGGCCAGATAAGTGGATCTCCAGCGCTGTGTGTTTTTTGTTTTTATTTTTGCGTATTATATGTTATTTCCTGTTTGCTTGTGTTGCCTAGTGGCTTTGCCCTCAAATGGAGTGTCCAGTTATTCAGGTTAAGTGAAACCAGATGCAACTTTAATTTTAATTGTCCTTACGACATCGCTAAATTTACAGAGTACGTTGTCGTTCTTCACCTGCTTTGCTTCCTCAAGATACTTTTACCAGCCAAGCATGGCCGTTACAAGTTCCCTATTAGCGAAAAAGGAATAACTCCCGATAATGATGACGACGGCCATTACAAAACACTCAGAAATCTGCAAATGACTTGAGGCCTGTTCGAGAGAGTTGAAGAATACATTTGGGTGTATGTTTTCGTCTGTGTGTGTGCGTGTGTGTGTTTAAGGGGCAGCTTATTTATCCCTCAAGGTCATCTCTCCTCCATCCATGTGAATCTGTCTGCCTGAGCATGGAAGGACAGAACAGTCCTTTGACTATGTATGATACAGGGATTGATTCCTACATCTGAGAAATGATCTTCTGTATATGGCCCACAACAGCATCTTTACCTCTCAAGTTCCTGTCTGTTGGATACGGTTAAATGAGCCTTAATGCAACACTTGAGATATTTGCATGTTCAGGAATAGTAGTTCTAATACTAGATGTTGTCCTGGATTTTTACACACATGTGTGTATATGTGTGAGTGTGTGTCCATGTGTCTGTGCGTTTATGTTGCGTGGGTGTGTATGTTTGTGTATTTGAGGGGATGATGCCACCAATGACAGTTTGCAGGTGCAAAGACAGAGATCATTGGAGCAAACGCTTCTCTTTTTAGTGCGTTTATTTCCATTTGTGCTTTTCTGACTGTGGAGATGGAAATCACTTTTATACATGACATCAGCGTAGCAATATGATTCGTCATGGTGATTCAGTTACACTACTAGTCAGATCTCATTCCACCTCCTCATCAGAAATATGAAAGAGTTACCAAATGAGAATCATTAGTAATGGTTTCTTACACATTGGCTCTCCCTAAAGCTCAAAGTTTCCAATACACTTAACCACTGTTGTACCGCAGCCTTAGTCAATTCAAACATGGTCACTCCGTGCTGAGACATCACAACTTCAAGTGAGTCAGTAGACGTGCAATAACAAAAATAAATCAAGAGGACGGATGGAGGCCAATGGAGTTTTTAGCCTCTAAGTATTTACACTGAGGTTTTCTCATGTGTGCACAGTATTTTTAGCAGTCAAGGTGTTGTATTTTATTTTAGACTATCCAAAAGTACATTTATAGAAAAAAATATTATTTATTTTAAGTTAAAGGTTGACATTAAACATTAAACATTAAGTATTGAATATGTAGTGTAATGCAGGTTAGGGTTAGTGCTCTTCTGCTGCCTCATACATCCAGTGCCATCCACCTCACGTGCAGACGTTTGGGACTCCATTCTTTCTGGCAGAAAAGTTTGGCAAGGCTCACACGTGAAAGGTCACCTCTCTTAGTCTCACTTTCACCCTGTGCATCAGACTGAAAGTGCAACGGGCCTTTGAAGAGTGTGGCTGAAATGTATTTGGGTTTCTTCTCAGTTGGCACACTTTACAGGCAATCAGTACTCCCAGCTTGAGTAGTAATTTTAGTAAACCGGTCAGTGAAAGAATATTTTAAACGGTGGCAGTTTGATTCTCTAAAAGATATGTGAAGTTGTTTTGGCCTGTGTGTGTGAACAGTGGTTTTGTTTTAATGCGCTGGATGGTGTTTCTAGGTTTAATAATCTGGGATGGCTCAGGGGCAGATGAATGCCCAGCTCCCCTGGAACATTGTTACAGGAACCTGGGGTGACATTTTGTGTCCTCACTGCCTTTTCCTCCTCCTCTTCCTCCATCTCCTCCTCTTCTTCCTTTCATCTGCCCCCACTGGAAGTTGTCCTCCCCTGAGCAGCGCAGCATCGGCTCCCTGGAGGCTCTCTCCGTCTCCCTCCCTCGCCCCAGCAGTGTAGTCAGGCTGAGTAGAACTGAGATTGTGAATCACACACACCCCCAACACAAGCGCAAAACACTCTGCTATTTCTGTAGGGCGTTCGGAGTGATTTTCCGACCTCCACGGCTAGAGCAAGTAATGGCCCCATGGATGGCTCTGGCCAACGCAGTAGCGCGCTTCAGTGAGGAGTGCACAGGGCCAGCCCACATGGCAGCAAAGGGCTGCGTTCAATGATTGTTTTGCCGGGTGGGGGGATGGCACGGGTTTCAACACTTCAAACCCTAAAACATTGTGTATGTGTGTATTTTGTGTGGGGGTTCACACCTTTTCATTTTTTAGCACACTTTGCTCAAAGGTCTGAATCATTGTGAAAGTATATACCCACTCTCTGTGTAAGTGGGTAATGACACCCCCTTCAGAAGTGTGAATGGGTTGCTCGCAGTTTTTATTAACATTTGTTGTTATTGTCATCTTCTATGTACTAGTGGGTAAACCACACAAGTGCAACTACTGTGGCAGGAGCTACAAACAGCGCACGTCTTTGGAGGAACACAAGGAGCGCTGTCATAACTACCTGCAAAGTGTTGGCATGGATACCTCCAATGCTGGCCAGTACCCAGGTGTGTGGCAAACTTCCTGACCCATATATATCTTGTGTTGATGCAGTTAAGTTTCTAGAAAATTCCCCCTGATTATCACAATATGACATATATCCCACAAATCAGCCTTTCCCGCACATGGTAGGCATTGTTTTTGAATATGCTACAAGCTCATGAGCTCACGACTGCCTTCCTTGTGATTCAGGAGATGTATCTAAAGAGCCAAGGCCCAAGATGGAGCCATCCAACATTGTGTCCTTTGAGCGCCCGCCCGTCATAGAGAGGCTGCAGGGGAACGTGGGCAAGAGGAAGAGCACCATTCCACAGAAGTTTGTGGGTGAGTGACTGACCTTGGCTGCAGCAGCATTAGAACATGCCTATTCTGGCATTTGGTAACTTTTTATTAAGAAAGACTGTGAAGAACAGAAATATATTGCAGCATCAGCTTGGTTAAAGAAATAATAATAAAATGGTGTTAAATAAAAAAGATAAGGTTAGTGCAGTGGCATTTCAGTAAAGCATTATGAAGGCTGTAGCAATACAGTGTTGAGAGTATGAATACCATGAATTTTGGAGAAAAAAAAATGACTGCTATTAAATTGATTGTATTCCCTAAACTGCCTTTGGGTTTTACTTTGATTGGTGGCAAATATGAAATTTCTCTTTTAATGTCTCAGGTTGGATTTTTAATGTCTTGTTTTAATGTCTTGTTTACCAAGACTTTGTGTTCTTTGAAGAAACATTCAGTTTTTATTAAATCAGGAGGAAAGACAGAAAGTTGCAGCCGGTAGAAAAAAAAATGTTGTTTTCATTTTGTGGTTTTTGCACACCTGTAAGGTTGACATTGCAGTTACGGAATGGAGAGCAAAGTAGCTCACCGCATCCATGTTTTGTAGGGGTTAAAACCTTAACCTGGCTACCTTCCTCAAGTGGGGCTTTCCAACATTACATGTCACAAACCATCACATGAAATAACAAAGAGAGAAAAAGCACTGACAAATAATCTGCAAACTTGCTCGCTTTTTTCCACCAAGGTGTGGGTTAGGAATGGAAAGTTCTCTGAGGTTTCGCACATTTAATTTGTTCATTTCTCACATGTAAAATTCACATCCAATGATATCTGTATTAATGGCTTTGTTTATCGCAACACATTCTGGAAGCGTCTAGTCTAATGTGTGAAGTGTCTAGGTGTGAATTCGACATTGCTAGCAAATCCCATCAGCAATACTGCATAGAATTACTGTGATCCAAACCTGTTGTCATATGCTGATCCTCACTTTATTGTGTGTGCAGGTGAGAAGATGATGCGCTACTCGTACCAAGACATCAACTTTGACATGGGTATGAAGTATGAGAAGGAGGCTGAGCTAATGCAAGCACATATGATGGACCAGGCAATGAATGCCATGCCTTATCTGAGCTCTGATTCCCTGAGGCCCATGGTCCACCACCCACCTCTCTCCATGACCGAAGTGGGACCCATGGTGAACTCTCTCTTCCACCCTGTGTACCCACTGGGGCATCGCATAGATCGCTCCAGCAACCGGGAGCCCCCGCCACTGCCCCCACCTCCCCCAGAGTTCCCTCCCTCCACCAATGGAGCGATCTCCTTGGTCCGAGCCAAGAACCCCCAAGCAGGCCGGGAGGGTTCCCCCAGCAACAATGGGCGGGAGTCGGCGGACTCGGCCCAGAGCAGCCCTCGGGACAGGCATGCTGCCCAGGGCAACGCCGGCCCCAGGTCCAGAACCAGCCCTGGCTTTGCCAAGGGGGAGGAGGGCCGGCTGAGGGAGGCTGCGCTGGTGCGGCCGGGGGGCAGAGAGGCCGTGCGCGTCTTCAACCGGGAGGGCCACGAGCTGCGGGCCTTCCAGTGCGAGCACTGCCGCGTTCTCTTCCTCGACCACGTTATGTTCACCATCCACATGGGCTGCCACGGCTACAGAGACCCGCTCGAGTGCAACATCTGTGGCCACTACAGCAAGGACCGCTACGAGTTCTCCTCACACATCGTCCGCGGAGAGCACACCTTCCACTAGGGAGCTGAGGGCAGTCACACACACACACACACACACACACACACACACACACACACACACACAGACACTCACTCTCTCTCACACACACACACACACACACACACACACACACACACACACAGACACTCACTCTCTCTCACACACACACACACACACACACACACACACACACACACACACACACACACACACACACAGACACTCACTCTCTCTCACACACACACACACACACACACACACCTCCCTGGAGGAGGGGAGCCACTCGTGTGGCACAGGCAGCAACAGTAAACAAGTGAATGCAGGTGCAACAAGGGTTTCTCAGATGTATATGAAGGTTTGGGTCCAACATACATGTTTTCAGATTTATTATTTTAGGTGTCGAAAATTGGTGAAATTGAGACATGGTTATTACCAGATATACTTACGAAAAGCTTTGGGTCACGTAGAATTTTTGGGGGTCCTGGTGTGTCCTAGGTGTGATCCACCTAAAACTGAGCAGCTATTTGTTTTCACAATGTATGAAAATATCAATAGATTTTTACGATGCCTTGGTGATACTACCGGCATCATCCTGTTCCGCTTCATGTGCTTTTTGGCATTTCCAGTGCCTTGCTTTGATTTGCAGCTGAGCGGTACTTAAGACATGAGCCAGTCTACATCCAATGCTTTGCTTCTGATTACCTGTGAGTCCCCCCTGCGAGAGGCTTCATAGCTTAGTCTGCAGCCTTTTTTTCTTACCTCAGATCTAGTTCACGCATAGCTAATGTAGAAACCAGTGTTGAGTAAATCAGATACCACTCAACGGCATCACTCAGTTACAGAGATTACAGTAGGTACTCTGCTAACGTGAGTACAGTTATTGTAATGGATGGCATTATAACGCAGAGTTGACCACATAAAAGTGCATACTGCACTGTCTGCATTGAAACATCTGAATATATTGACGGGGGAAAATCATTCCAAAACTGGCTCTGTATCAGCGCCTTTGTGTGTGTCTTCCGCTGGGGTTTGTCATCCAGGTCTCCTCCTCTGTTTGACTTAACTATGGACCATGTGTGAACTCATTCTCATGCACTTTGTAAAGTGCAGCACTGTAACCTGCTTCAACTCTGTCTGTGTTTATTATTCTGTTGCACTGGAACCGGTGAGTCCACAGGAAACACGATGTTCTTGTGAGGCTCTACAGCAAGCCGTTGTCTTTGATCTATATTACAGAAGGTGTACCTATATGGGCGCATGGAGCATACATAGATACAAAAACAATATGCACTTTATGTGGATGCACTGACCAGAAATCAGCAATGTCATTAGTTCTGGCATGTGAATTGGTAATATGTTGAATATGAAGCTGATATCAAACAGGATCCCAAAGAGAGACATCTACAAAACACACATTCAGACATGGTATCAAAAATGTTTTTAGAATACAACTTCTTTTGGGAGGATAAATGTTGAAGAGTTGACAAGCCTTATTACAGATTGAGGGTAACTGCTGTGCCAACAAAGAGAAATAATCGTGTATGAAATATTTACTGCTAGTCTACATTCTTTTATTTTTTCCAACTAATTCACAGTTTTCATTGGTATTGAAGCAAGCCTTTTGAGCCAGTGTGCATAGTTTGATCCATTTGGTATATACACTTGTGTATCATTCAGTCATTCATCAAGTCACAGATATTTCCCTCCGTACTACCTACTCCGCTTCTCTCTTCACTGTGAGCAAATGTTTTAATCTTTCTAAATGAGTAATGTACATGCTCCACAGGGGAATGTGTAAATGGATTGAACATGCTTGATACAAATAGCAAATTGATGAATATCAAAGAATTATATTGCATATAAATTAATAACAAACATTCCCAATTTAGATTACATGAATTGCTCCTGTCATCAGACCATTTTTCTCTTCTCTTCAGGTGTATGTTACACACACACACACACACACACACACACACACACACACACACACACACACACACATTATTTATTTATATATGTATATAAATAATGTGTGTGTATGTATGTATGTATGTACGGCTGTTGTGTGTTCAGTGTGTGGCACATTCAGTGCATTTTTTAGTTTTCAAATGGTGTGTGTTTATTTAGGGGGCTGGGCAGGCTTCTGAAACAGGAAGTGTCTGCAGTTTACACAAAACAGACCATTTTACTGGAGTGACAGATGCAGTAGCAAAACTCCCAAATTCAGCTTTAATTTGTGAAGGATAGTAATATTTATGTTTATATTAAAGTGCATAGATTGAACTTATAAATTATATATTATATATAAAAACGGTGTTCCTGTTTTATCCTGTTGCTTTACCGGTCTTGAAAACTTGACTTATCTCACAACGGTGCTTTAAAGTTCTTTTGCTGACCACGCCTGCTGCTTCAAAGCTACATGAGGATGACCTGTCTCATGCTACTCAGTCACTCACAGATGACCACTTTTCACATTGTCTGTATTTTCCTACCTGTTATCCTAAAGAAGTTACACAGAACAAAGAAACGATGTCTATTATATTTCCTTCCCATGTCTTTTCCCTTTGTATCACCTTAAATGATTATTTTTAGGAAAACAGGAATCAGTCTAAGATAAGAACTTGTGGAGCAAAAAGAAAATCTGTTCTTGTATGAAGTTCTTGAATGGAAGCTGGACAATATAGCAACCTTTTCTTCGGACAAAATAGAGACTCTTGCGTGTATGAGCCTTTTTCTGGAAGGAAGCTTCTTCCAAATTGCTTTATTATTTTTTGCTGTTCTTTCAGAAGGCATTAGGAATATATCTGTGGTTGAAGAATCGTTTTGTGGTGAAGAAAATTGGTGGGGAAACCAGTTAGACCAGTACAATGTGAGCATGCTTGAAGATAAGCATTCTGAGTGGAAACTTTTGAAAATACAGCCTACTTGAAAATGATCAGTGGCACTGACTGCGTTTTCTACATTGGTTACATGAAAGACCACTATTTTCATTAATTACATGTACATAGTTTTGTGAAAATGAAGTGTTTTTATCGGTATTTACCACAGACTGTAAAATGCAGTACGATATGGCTTTGCAGTGTATTTTTATATAAGTGAACATAATATATGAGCTATATATATTTTGTTACAAATGTTTAAATATATATACATTTTTGCTGTGTGTTGGTTACATACGGGGCTTCTCAGGTACTTCTTTGTTGTCAAATTCTTTCAGACATATCATGTAATTATTCCTGTTTAAAATGAATACTTAAACATTTGAAGTCAATGATGTTAATCTTACAAAAAAAATACAAAAATCATCATAGTGCTGCAAAGGTGAAGCAACAGCCTTGAGGAAAACTCTTTTCTTTATCATTGTGATGTCTTTCCTTCATGCTGTATCTCATGTCGCACTGTGCTGTATATAGTAGTTTAATAAGCATGGGATTTCTGCATTAAATACACTTTAATCTACTTTCTCTGCATTCATGGGTTCTTTTTTTTTTGTCTTAACCCTTTGTTTAACTTATCTAGCCATTCGTGTTGTTGGATTTCCAGGATGTATGTGTCAGAGTGTTGGCGACTAATTGAGCATATGGTACAGTCAAAGTAATACCACCCAGAACAGAGTCATAAATATCATGTGCATGCACCCACACACTAAACACGCTACAAACCATCACAAGAAATGAATGTGTAACTATTGATAGCCCCCCGCTCACCAGATCTGGGCGGAAACAAGAGCTATGTCACGCAACAATATGACTTTAACCACTCAGTATCAGTGAGACTAATTACAATTTAAATAATGATTGCAGTGTGAGTGTTGCTGTGACAGCTGTTCGCTGATGATGCCTCACAACTCTCATTCACACCGAACTGCAGTCTACCTTCATGGCCCCAGTGCCCTTTCTCTCTCTCTCTCTCTCTCTTTCAAATGTCAGATGGTGGGCACCTCCTTGTCTGTGGCTTCCTGGCCAGTTGCAACATGGGCATGGCATTCCCCTGTAAGGGGTACACCAAGCCCAAAGCGTGACTGCTGTTCCTTTGACAGCCGCATGGATAGGAAGTTTAAAAGAGCGCAGAGTAGCACCTCCTGCTTCGGAAAGCTTTTTGATCTCAACTGGATTGCAACACCACTGCTCTCATCACTTAACTACATGGTCCCCCCTTTAGTGTTTTCTTCTGTTACGAGAAGCATTCTCACCCCATCTTTTCTTATAAGAATCCTACCCACTCGACTCAATTCAGAACTGAATCTCTCTGATTACCATTCTGAGATGTTACAATTGCTGTGCTAAATGTACTACCACTGAAATTGTTACATGACTGTGGACTATAGATAGTAAATGATCATATTGAGTCTGAGGAAAAAATAATACTTCATGTGAACACTAAGTATTACCCAGCCTAACTCTACCTGTCACATTTTGATCTACCCTTAACCTGACCTTAGTACTACTCCTGAATAATCTATTTCCATTCTTTGTTTTCCTTTGTCAACAGATGACCGTCTAAGTAAGGTGGGATCATTACCTTTGTCAATTTAAAACAGTTTACAGAACTCGCGTCACAGTGTCGGCTTTACTTTGGGGTTATTCTTTGTTAACTCTATGTACAAGTAAACATCAAGATGTCGGAGTCTCCTGTCCATAACAACTTTGTGATTTACTGAATATTATGTGATAAAGTAAAACATATACCCTGATGTGACATACATGGGACAGAAGCAGAAGCATTACCTCCTGAAGTGCTTACATAATTGAGATTGCTATTAGGTCTATGCGGATTTTCACACTCAGACCAGTACAGTCTCACCTCATCTCATCTCACGTGATCCCAAAACACAGAGGCATTTTCTTTTTTTATCATATGAGAAGTAACTGAATTATTTTTCTTAAATGATGCACGTAATGTTGCATGTTGTTTCTGTCGCCAACAGTGCTTTATCTCTGCTGTGCTCTTGCTTGGTGTGTATCTTCACGCAGGAAAATCTTGTGCAATGAGCTCAAACTTGTTGTGGAAATGAGGTTTGTGGCATTCTGTGCCAAGCTCTTGTTTTAACACATGGGTGAGGTTTTTTCTGCTTCAGGGCAGCCGGTGGCCGTTCAGCCGATTGGACATTGAGATAAGGACCCAGCAGCATGCCGCTCTTAAAAAGGCCACATCTACACGGCATCTCTGTGGTGTGGCTTTGTCTGCTGGACAGAACTGTGTCAAATGTAAGTGTCTGAAAGACAAGTCAGCCTGAAAAACTATTGATGTTTTAAAGAAAAAAATATCTTCAAGTGGAGACAATGAGCCTTATACATACTTCGTGGAATATGTCCGTGACGTGATCTTCTGCTCATACATTGGCTCTCAGAGTTCCTTACATTAACTGTAGGTGCTTTAGGGTTAAGCTTTTTTTTTAAGGGTTAAGATCTTCTAAGCTTTGAAAGATCCTTTTTTTTATTGTTGTGCAATTACAGGTGACTCCTGTTCCTGTATTTCCTGCCTGACAGTGGGGGTTGTTTCGCCTAACCTTTCTGAACTGTCATTCATTCTCCAGAACACACCCACTGATATATGGTCTTTCCATGCTCCCACTCCAGGTCTCTACCTCAGCTTTTCCAGACTTGCAACGGTTAACTAAGTACTCATTCAACCGACCAATATGTTCAATCAACTGCATCTCATGGGTTGATACTCGTAAGCCATGATAAATAAGAGCGTGATCAGATTTGAGTGTGTAGGTGATTTGTGACTGGGTGATTAAAGACATGGGATAGGGAGTGCTGGAGGAGTTGCCCTGCAGCCTGAGCCAGGGAGTGTCAGGAGAATCCAGCTCCACCGGTGGGGGCGGTTGCCTGTTTTCTTGTCACAGCGATAAGTCCCAACATAAAGCGCCCAGGGACAGCAAGGCCACAAACTCAGAGGATTTTCTCCTGCCAGTGTAACCCAACACTGGTGCTCTTGTAGACAACAGACATAGGGAAACAAGTTTTATTTTTTCATAGAGCAGGTCTGCTCTTACCCAACAGACATGTTCTGTGGAATAGACTACGTAATAATCACCAGTGCTGTCAAAATTGACAGCTTAGTTCTATTCCGTTTGAATGCTTCTTTTACTGTGGTCTTACGCTTTGCACGTGATTATCACTTTTCACTCACAGGCTAACAGACGCTTTCAAGATATGGGCAGCAGAAGAAGCCCTTCCTTCGCTCTGTCTTCGGGGACCTCGCTTTACCGAGAGGGGCTGAGGAGCGTGACTTCCTGTACTGACAACTAGAGTGAGAACAGAGACAGAGAGAACAAGATCGAGAAAGAAAGGGAGAGAGAGCAGGGAGATGTGGCTCAGCTGCAAAGGCCTCTGGGTAAAGGCTGGTTGGTTTGTGGTCATGCACCTCGGAGAGCACTCAGAAGTGGAGGGGGGGGGGGGGGGGGGGGGTGAGGGGAGGAGGAGGGGGTTCCACTTTCCTTCCTACTTCTCACCAACATTGTACAGCCACTGCCAAGGGGAAACTCACAAGCCCAGACCCACTGCTGCTTGTAGAAATTACATTTGAAACACACTGGGAACCAGAACAAGTGACAGAGAAGAGACTGTGAAAAATGAGATGTAAACGAATGTGAGCAGCTGTGGTATGGAGAGACAGAGAGAGGGGCATACAAGAGACAGATTAGGAATGTAAGTGACTAAGAGGTGAGAGAAAATAGGGTCAACAATAAGTCATTCAAATTTGTGAGCAGGGTAGAAGAGAGAGAGACAGAGAGAGAGAGAGAGAAAGAGAGAGAGAGAGAGAGAAAGAGAGAGAGAGAGAGAGCGTCATAAAAAGGAGATATGTGGAAACACACCTGTGGATGGAGTAGACACTGGAAAGTGAGAGCGGATCACTGTTGGAGAGAGTTGTGGGAGGTGGGGGTGATGACTGGAAGAAAACAGTGAAACAGTGGTTTGACTAAAATGGGTGAACAGCTGCCAATAGGTGAACTGAAAACAGGAAACAAATTTGAAGATGACAGCTCCCTACTCCTCTGAAAGCCATCGTGAGGAGATCCTGTCGACAGGATCATGTTGAAGCCAGGGTTCAGTGAATCTTTCACCTTTAAAGAGCCATTATAATTGCTGTATAATCAATAGTACAATAGTGTGGCACCACAACATATCTGAAGAGGTATCTGGCTAATAACTTATAGTGAACACGTTATATTTAGTTAATGATGGTTTGGAGTAAAAAAAGAACGAGATATATGTTAGAATCCACAATTCAAGAGAGAAGAAACACATTGTGAAACACACTACGAGAATTTGACCACAGACTTTTGGAGTCTTTTCACAGGCACTTACGGGAGAGCAGATATGTCTCACCAGCACAAACAGGCCATGCAAATCACAACTGAGAAATACAGAAATACACTTTCAAGTCAAGTCAAGACAAGTCAAGAAAAAGCACTCTAAATACTCAGGCGTAAGCTAGATGTTTTGGAATCCAATAAAAGGGAATTTGACCAAATCAATAAAAAGTATCAAAAGCACGGCTGCTGGTTATTTTTCTTAGTTAAGTACTGGTGAGTCTGAGCATGTGAGCGCTCGAGGCTTTCTTGTTCAGTTTCTGACACTCACATCCTGGAGTTGCAGCTCGGTGCTCTAAAGGTCACTGGAGCGCGACCACAGAGGGACCAAGGAGGCCCCGCATGTTCTGTAACCGTACCCGTGCTGCGGGCTGGGTGCAGCAGCCTCGGAGCACAGGATGGCTAGAGCAAGAACATGCCATACTGTCATTCACTTCCATTCAAGCTAAAGTGGTGTTTGCCAGCACCGTGGCACCAGCAACATTTGCATGTAGCTTTTAGCTTAAAAATGTGATAATGATCATGGGAGTGTAAACAGAAATGATTTAGAATTCTTCCCTTGTGCATGAAGTATCTTTCTGCTTGAATTGATTTGGACATGCCAGTGTCATTGTGTCAAATGTTCAGCTTTTTTTTCATTAAGTATTACAATGGTTGAATTGATATTGGCACACGAGTCTGAAAGAGGCATCTTAAAACAATGACTCACTTAAACATAGAGTACACAAACTGGTGATTAGGAAAGAGATCAAAGTCAAATGGCTGGAAAGAGTGGGTGCAGACAATGGCTGCAAGTCCATGCAGAGTACTACTGTGTGGCCTGTCAGTTCACACATCACATTTTAGAAGTCATTTGCTCTCCGACTCCTACATTCATTCATGGCTATTTATACACACAGAAAGATCTGTGCAAAGAACCACAAAAGTTGCTTCGGCTTCATTAGTTGCCACCGATGCGTGCTCTAACAATAGCATTGTTACAGCTGTTTGTATGTGTGTGATTACTTAAACCATGAGTTTACAATTGTATCACTATCAGTTTCCCATCATATAGCATATGTTGGGTCAAGGAGAAATGTTAGCATAATAAAGCTATTAACTTTGCTTTGGCATATTTAGCAAATACTCCCTCATGGTTAAGGGATATCAACAAAATGTTCAGATCTGTGACAGTCCACTACTATACCCTTGATGGAATGCAAAATTCAAGTACAAGATTTGAACGGTGAGCTTCATAAGGCCTGTTTTGCCTGGGCTAAGCTGCATGTGTTTACACAGTTTACAGATTCAGTCTCAAGATTACTCAGCTGAGAGCAGCCCCTCAAAGCCATCTTGGATTGCTACCTCTTCTGTGGCTGTGCATCTGCTCGCTAGGTACTTTGAGACCTACACCCACCACCACAAGGCTGTGGCCTGGGTCAGTCGTTTCGTCTCGGCCTGACATCAGAGTGGAAGTGGGTTGTGTAAGGAGGGAGAGGAAGCAGAGGGAGGAGGTTGAAAGACAACAAGGCTGATAGTGGAAAGAGGCCGTCAGAGTGGAATCCCTGAAGTCACTCGCACACAAACACGAGCACACTCACTTTCACTCAGAAAGTCACACAATACATGTATACCTGCATGCCACGCTAGCAACATGCACACAAACAGAGAAAGAAAAAACAGACACAGAGTCAGGGCTAAAAGCAACAAAGTGGTACATTGAAACGAACTGTCATTTCATTCATTTTCAAAGAATATGAAACAAAATAATTCATTTAGTGGCTGTCAAATTTTAGCTGACCTTCTACAACCCCCTGCCTCCTGATTCACCCCTGAATCTCACTTGTTTGCCTCCTGATTCACCCCTGAATCTCACTTGTTTGCCTCCTGATTCACCCCTAAATTCCACTTGTTACGAGTGTGTGTGCAGGGCTATTCGTAGCAAGACAATTCTGGTCCTGTTGTGCAGTTCTTTTGAAAACTCATACATGCAATGTTTTTTTTTCACAGCACTCTTTTTCCAAAGTTTGGCCACAGTAGCCTCATATAGTGCTTAGTAAACTTTGAAACTCTATTCCGTCCACACTTAACTTTGTGTGCAGTTGTCAATTCTTGCAGAACAGCATGGATGGTTAGCAGACCAGCTAGCAAACTACTGTGTTGTCAGACCTCAGTACAATACAACTGAGAAGACTGCTTTTACAGCCAGAAGGCTCATTCATATCGCAGACAAAAGTAATTTTAGTCTAAATCATACATTTCATTTGTGTACAATTTAACTACACTTTTATGGCACCAAATATGTAATGTGCTGTGCTGTAATCATGCTGTGCAACAGTACTCATTTAATCCACATTGCTTTGTTTGGTTTGTCTGACTGCCAAAAGAATGTTGTCTGTGAAAGACCTTGTGTCTGATTTCTGTAATGACATAATCACCTAATGCATTTCATGTCACAAAGAAGAACAACAATCATTTGATTAATTAAAGATTGCATCTTTAGCAGACAATGTATTACTGAACCAGGAAATGTTAAAGTTAAATTAAATCAATTTTGAGACTCACAGAATGCAATTTTATCTAATAAAAAAAATAGCCTCCTTTAAAAGACATTGCAATTATTTTATCCACAAAATATTGGTCACTTTTCTATGGAGAATATTATTTTGCTAAACCACAAAATACATTTTCACATTTATTTGGTCAATCAGGAAATGTAATTAGAAGGTTTGGTGTCATGAAGGGGCAATTAAGTCATTTAGGCATTCAATAAACCACAAAATCAATTCTGTAATTTGCTACTGGTAAGCATGTGATGTAATGTACTTTTTTAACCAATTAAGGTCAAGATCAATGGAAGATGGTCCACCTATCCTTCACGTGGACATGTTCAGAATAATGTATCGGGAAATCTAAAGAATTTCTCAATTTCCTGTTGGTTTGGCACTTCGTCGATATTTACTCCCCTTAAGAAAATAAAAAAGAAACGTTGTCCATTGTCTGTGATTCCCTCTTCAGGTGAGCCAAACCAGTCATAGGATATATTCCTCAACATACACATTTGATTCAGCCATGGTGATATGAAGGCTAGATATCAGCATTTAATTAGCTTGTTATTTAGTTCAGTTGTCATCTGTTGCAGCAGCAATGTTACTTGAGGATTTAAGATATGACTCAAAGCATGGTGAACAGTTCAAAACATGGATTTGCATCAGCACAGAAGTATTTGGCCTTGCTACATTTGTGAATAATCTCCCTGTAAGAATGAGCGAGTGGCTTTGTCCATTCTTCTGTGTCTACAACAATATGGTTCCAAGGTCTTTTAATTGGTAGTTAAAAAGACTTGCCTGCTCAGCATTGTCAGATAGTCAGTTAAGATGTACTAGACTAGTATAGACTAGGTGAACAGGTTACAGTGCTTTTCAGAAAATAAAATTGTGTGTTGCGAAAACTCTTTGCTTCCCAGTGTTTTGGAGTCTATGGCCTTCATACATGGGCTCTAGTCTGGTTTAACAACTTCAGGATTGGCCAAGCTACCTAACACCTCCACTTGTAACCAAACGTTCCCCTTGTCTCCGGCCAGTTTGAGAGCTCTTTTCTGAAATGCTTGTCTACCACATCACAGCCATTATCTTGGCTCAGCAGTTCCGCATAGGCCCACCAACCCTAACAGCTATACAGCAGGCGTAACTTTCTCCGTACGTAATATGTGATCTGATTTTAAAAGTCACTCATAGATTTTCATCTTCAATCTTCTCAGTCTACTCAGTCTACTCACCACTTGAAGCAATCTCGAAATCTGGAAAGAGACTCTAAGCAGGTGTCAAAGTAGCCTACATTTTAATCGAACAGCAGGGGCATAACATATGTACCAAAGGGCTATGCTTTCGAATGGCAACAGTTGCTTGTGCAAGTCCTCTCCAAGGAGGCTTTCCCCAATACCACTGTCAACATTCATTTTAAGGCTTTTAAAAAGCCTGACTTACCTGAAAACATTCTCAATCATGTGCTTGCTATGTCCAAAATCTACTGTTAGCTCAAAGTGTAAGATCAACCCTTCTTCCTGAAACATAGACACTTATTGGGACTTATTTTTCCAACAATTGGCCTCTCAACATGCCTGATTCAAGAGGGCCAGACTCACACGGTTTTTCCCCTTTTCTGAGACTTGAAGTATCAGTTTTTTCTCCCAGTGACTGATCTCCCTGTCTGAATTTAAAGGCATTCTAGACAAATCTTTCTCTTTCAGGTGAAGTGGCCACAGAGATCTGCTTGAAGGATCTCTTATGCAATGCACTGATGTTTATCGTTTCACCAGAGTTTGGATCTCTGTTAATCCACTCCTAACTTTTAAAAATTGAAGAGCTTCCTGCATATTATACACTCTGTATAGACATCTTTTTTGCTAAGGCTGAGTCGTCTTTATAGCGTTTGCCGAGCAAAGCACATGTCAGTTTGATCCAACTTTATTCCAGTTTTTCTGCTTTAAATTAACTAGACCATCCTTGTGTTCAAGGTCACTTCCATCGGAAATTCTCTTTGCCCTCAGCTTTCTATCTAACGTCATAGGCTTGCTACTTGCACATGTACAGTACATTCTCTTATGAAGCGACTGGGCTCGTTTGAGTACAGTGTACAAACAATAAGGAATATTACACTGTTGTGTTTTGGCTATACATATACACTCTGTTGGCGGTTTATTATGTACACCTAGCAAAACATGTATGCTGTCTAATACAACAACAATCATTTTGGAGGATGTAGTTTGTGGGGCTGTAAAATTGTATTGAATACACACATAGGTTTCTATTATTTAGCCTAGCCTCAATGATTGAAATGGGGTGTTTAAAATAATAGAAAAACACATGCAACACAACACACAACACAACAACGTACAACACAACAAAATTCAACAGCCCCATGAACTGCAGCCTCCAAACTGAACACACAATTGAATCAACAGCTCTCCAAATTAGTTTAAACAAATACCAAATATTATAACCTTTATGAAGCTAGAATTTGTGGTAGGACTGTTATACTAGACTGCATTTAGTCACCCAAACATGTTCTTTATTACATGTCTTGTTAACACTGGAACAACTTAATTCAGAGTTTGACATGTCTGTTATACAGTGCATTCAGACCACATATCACAAAGCAAAAACAGGATTACAAATTTTTGCAATGCTTTGCGATGATATTTGCAATTTAGTTCAGGTGCCTCCCATTTCAGGAAAAACTGAAATATCTCATTGACATAATTATTCTGACCCTTTAGCCAATAGTTATTTGAAGCACCTTTGACAGCGATTACAGCCTTGAGTCTTCTTGGGTATGACGAGACAAAATCTTTGCACATTTGGATTTAGGATTTTTTTTGTACATCCTCTCAAGCTCTATCAGGTTGGATGGGGACCATCAATGGACAGCCATTTTCAGGTGTCTCCAGAGATGTTCGATCAGGTTCAAGTCTAGTCTCTGGCTGGAACCTCTTAAGGACCTTCACAGAGTGGTCCCTAAGCCACTCTTGCATTTTCTTGGCTGAAAAACACCCCCACAGCTGCCACCACCATGCTTCACTCTTGGGGTGGTATCGGGCAGGTGATGAGCAGTGCCTGGTTTCCTCCATACATGATACTTAGAATTGAGGCTAAACAGTTAAATCTTGGCTTCATTCGACAGGGAATCTGGTTTTAGTCTGAGAGTCCTTTAGGTACTTTTTAGCTCACTCCAAGCAGGCCTTCTTTGAGGAGAAGCTTCTGCCATAAAGCCCAGATCAATGTAGAGTTGCAGTGATGGATGTCTTCCTGGAAGTTTCTCCCTTCTCCACACAAGATCTCTGGAGCACTGCCAGAGTGACCATCAAGTCATTGGTCACCTCTCTTTCCAAGGCTCTTCTCCCTCAAAGAGTCCTGGAGGTTCCAAATTTCTTTCTTTTAAGAATTATGGAGGCCACTGTGCTCTTGGGAACCTTCAATGCAGCAGGATTAGATTGTAGCCTTAATCGCTAAGGTCTGCAGGAAAATCCTTTGACTTTATGGCTTTGTTTTTCCTCTGATATGCATTGTCAGCTGTGAGACCTTATAGACAGGTGTGTGCCTTTCCAAATCATGTCCAATCAGTGTAATTTACCACAGGTGGACTCCAATCAAGGTGTAGAAACATCTCAAAGATGATCAAGAGAAATGGGAGGCACCTGATCTAAATTTCAAGTGTCATATCAAAGCATTGCAAACATTTCTAAAATTCAGTTTTTCGCTTTGTCATTATGGGGTATTGAGTGTAGATTGGGGATTTTAGCATAAGGCTGCAACATGACAAAATGTGAAAAGGGGGGCTGAAAACTTTCTGAATGCACTATATTACTTTTTGGTATATATGTGAATCAGGTGATGGGGCTTGGTCCCCACAGGTGGTGGAAAATTTTCCATTGTGGTCACTTTTTAAAGTAGTAACAAAAGAGTCTTACAAGCAAGACACAATTCTTTTTTTTAAGTCACAGTACGCATTCACTTTTACTCATAAACAAACTGCTTTAGCTTATGTTGACGTAATAAAATTCATATGGGAGACGAGTCATTCTCAAAACAAAACATGAAGATGACACGACCACTGTGACTGCACTAAGTGTACTAAGATACCTAACAACAGGAATAATCTGCACTGTGTATGACTATACTGGACAATTCTGAGGTGGTCTGATACTACACTCTACATATAGTGTGAAAATGTCACTGGGTATACGTGCAAATACACACACACACCACAAAGTTTTTAAGAGTTATATTTCACCGTCATATTTACTTTTGTCATAGATACTGTCAAAGGACCACTTTTGGGTCAGACCATATGACACTCTTGACAACTCAAGCTATAACTTCATGTACATTCACAATAATACATATTGCAAACATGCAACCCCCCATTCAAACAGCACATCTTCACTGTCACGGTCACACTGACAGACAAACATACACAAAGCATTCACAAAGAGGCAACAAACACTGTAGCTTCCAAAGTATTTCAGATGAATTTTAGGGAAAAGAACAGATCTGACTAAAATTATTTATAACCTTATTTATCCTTAGATCCTAATTCACAAAAAACAGACAATGTATACAGCACAACACAACATTTTAATATGTAACCTAAATCTTGATGGGGTAACACTGCCATCTAGAGACACACGTTTGTCTTAAAAACAATTTGCATTCTGATCCTTCCATACGGTAGTGTTCAATTATAATGAAAATTAGACATGGACCACATCACGAGGTCTGTGGTTTAAAGTTATTATATCAACATGACTGTGTGAACCATGTTTTCCTTTTTTCACATTAATGTAGTCTTTAATGACAATAAAATGGTCTACTCCTTCTAGACACAAAATGTAACCAAAGTAGATATAAATACGATTACCTAAACCAGTCTATCAACTAAATATATTGCTGTGTCCATAAATGTGAAATCGACAGAGATACATATACCTGTAATAGTTAGGCCTAAAATAAGTCGACTACATTAAAGTTAGTTGTCTAATAGGACAACAGCTCTGCCACATCTGCACCGACACACAATAAATGTACTTCGAGTAATTACAGGACATATTATTTCTTACATTACCGTTATCTAGGCCTACTTGAAAATTCCCACAGGTCATTCAGCTGAAAGTTGGCAATAAAAAACACTAGATGACTTGATGTCTTTTCGCGATATAGGCTACTTCACTGTACTGTGTTGTAGAAGATATTACATTTCGCGGGTTGTCCGCCCTCGAGCACAAAATTTCATATTGAGGAGTGTGGGCAGCAAGCAAGCAGGAACGACAGGTAGGCCTGTGTTTATTTCTCCTTGACATGACATTTCACGTTATAAAACTGTCCATGTATAAACACTATAAACGGTATTTAAAAATCAAATTAAAAACCTCCAGAAATGCGTTTAACTGCCTTAGCACAGGTAGGCTACCACTACTATAGTCGCAATGTAACCACACGTATACCACAGATACACGTATACCACTATCTTGTCTGACTATTATTTGTAATATATTTGTGACAAATGGTGAAGGCTACAGCTTGCTTGTGAATATTTTTAGTCTGAACCTTGAACATTTTGGAGTAATGTGCAAAAAAATCAATAAGTCGACAATGTTTAGGTTTACCCTGAAAATGGACGCTAAGCCCACAAAAGTCACTTATGAAAAACGAGCTGTCTTCTGAAGCTTCTGACCTACCTCTGTCACCCAATGAACCTGCCTCTCCTCAAACAATGAAACCATGTTGGGTCAGTCTAAAAAGCCGTTGTAAAAAAGGACTGCAATGCTACTGTTAAGTTCTTACAACTGCTTTGTAGTGCCATACATAGCAAACTTTTGCCAGTGTGTGTAACCACTTTGAAATGACCCCCTGTTCACCAACACCTTGAGTGAATGAAGCTGAATCATAGAAAACTCTATTCAAGCTGTATTGTGCTCAGGGAGTGTGGCACTTCTGCTGAGTGCTTTGTGCCCAGGCTGCATTCAGCATGTCCAAGTCCCATGAGCCTCAAAACTGGCCAAGTGTAAGGAGACTGCCTCAACAAGCAGCGTACAGAGATCATCTGACAGGATGTTTAGAAATGACCCAAAGCTCTACATGTTGAGACTGTGCTGAGATGGTTCTGATTACTTTCAATCAGCCAGACCACAAAGCTGTGCAGATGCCAAGGGCTTCTAATGCCGTGGTCCTGTACTGGTGTGGAGTTTGATGACTATGCTACCCTGAGCAGTAGGCCACGGGGGCTCCCACAGCTGGAGCGTGGTGTACAGGAGGTTGATGATTACTGACTAAGCCTGTTGGAAACAATTAAGTTTAATAGCATCAGATGAGCAAATGTACAGGTGCTAAGTGTTCAGGTAATTAGCCTGACTATACTGGTATCAAGAAAAGTATGGCCCATCGGTGTGGGGATTTGGTTTATGTGGTCATCTGTCATGTGGTTTTTGCCGCATAAGTGATTGGCTCTTCCTGATTTTGGTGCCAAAACTGAGTGCCATGAAACAAAACTTGTGAAGATGGCTGTGGTAATTTCATACTGCCTGGGCTGAAGCAGTTAGCATAGCATTGGCCACTGAAAATAATGGGAATAACAATCAGTCACTTGCTCCAGGTCTGCTTAATACCTCCATGGGTAAGGACCACAAACTCTTAGGTGTTAGGCTATAGAGACTTGACTGCGCTTCTACATTCTGCACTGCCAGACAGACCGCAGACCTCTAGACTGCTTAACATTTCTTATTTAGCGAGTAAGACTTTATAGTGAAATGTATTTAAATGTATTCTACTCTTATTTGGCCTGACATTTTGATACTGCAAATAATAGCCTAATGAATACTGTGAGGCACTCATCAGCAGGTGTAAGGGGTGTAGTGTAAATCTCTAAGGCTACTGTAAGGGGAGGTGTTTGTGACCTATAGGGGCATCTTTCTCTGAAGATCACTGCAGTCACAGCCGTCAAAGGCACAAACAGTACACTTGGTGTCCTTTAAGCTCATGTCATCAGCATCTGTGGTCAACTGCAGATAGGCACCAGCAACATCAAAGTATGCAACAGCAGTTGTGGCTAAGTGTGGCTAGACTTTTTGACCAACTACTGTGGGTACTGGTACTCATAGCCAGCAACCTAACCAATATAACAACGATAACAACCCAACCTTAGATCCTGCACAGCAGGATACAACAACAATGCACAACTGGCACTGGATGTTGTATACCCCGGATCCGTGAAGCCCCTTCCTTTATAGTACAACATGCACTATCTGTAGCCCACACAACAACATGGACAGCCAAGCCATACTACCTGAGCAGCAGGATACAACAATAAAGCTGCCTTTGTGAGCATTTGACTGGGGTTTTGAAGCAGGCACCTTCCTTCATCAGTGTTTTATTGAATTAGGCCCACAACACTTAGGCCAAATCCTCTCCATAATCATGATGGGTTAGAACACACGCCACTACCAGAGACGACAACATACACCTCAAGATACACAGACAATATTTCGTGTATCTCAGTTTTAGTTCATTGACAATCCCAAGTTGTTTGCGAGTGCCTCAGCCACAACCCTAGCTCGCTTTTTCAGCAGCCACACACTCAAAAAAAGTGTTACAAAGCTTCTAACACCCATCTCCACTGGTGTTGTGTGTGCTTGCCAACCTTGTTGCCTCGCTTCCGCTACCAGTTCTGCATACTTTAGCTTCATCCTTTCAAATGCTTCCTCAAATGCACCTAAAAAGCACAATAAAGTAAACACTGCACTCACACTCGAAATATAACACCATGTGTGATCTCATAGATGTCCCAGCAATACACTGTGGAACTTGAAGTTCAGCCAGCAATCTCCAATCCCGTACTGTTTGTACATGCCTTGTTAACCTCAACTTGTTTATTCTTAAACATGCAAATGATTGGGGGGAGCTGTGGCACAAACAGCATCCCCGACCATGTATGGGTCTGAACACCCACGGGGACCCGGGTTCGGATCCGACCCGCGGCCATTTCCCGATCCCACTCCCCATCTCTCTCTCCAGCTCATTTCCTGTCTACCTTTACTATCATGTCTGATTAAAGGCTAAAAGCCCAAAAATAAATCTTTAAAAAAAAAAAAAACATGCAAATGATTTAAAAACCTGACTATGTCTCCATATGTAGCGCCCCTGGGCCAGGCTAGTTTTATATCCAGAAAAACGAAATATGTTTTAATGAGCCAACACCAAAACACAACTCGCTGCCTCTGTCTTCACCTATCCACTGTGGAGTTGGGAGGACATCATAAGTGGCTTCAACAATGAATTTAATGCGGTCAGTGTCCTTTCTCGTCTCAACACCATGCCAGTTCATCCATTGCCCTTGCTTTGCTTGAGAAACCAATCTTGCTCATCTAGTTTCCTCTTCTTTCCAACTGTCACCAAGCCCAAATCCTGCTCTTCCACTCTGTACCTGCCCAGCGATATCCCTATGCTGTAATGCGTCTGCTGCATGTTGAACTGCTTCTCGCGGATTCCACTTCTATTAGAGTTTTCACTGTGAAGCTTATTCTAGTATTTGAAACATATATTTTAAATGATTCTGTAGTTGCTCGGATCTTTCATTGCCCAAAAACCCAGCCTCATATTTTTTCATTGGAAGTCTAAATTTGTCCAGCAGATGGCAGCAGTTCACTAGAAACGGCTTATCACTACTGGCCTAGTGCCACGTCATCATTGGAGTAATGGTCAGTAAATGACCGACTGGTGCATGGTATGTTGAGAAGAACTGTCCCAGGCACATAAATAACACGAGTAACAAGTGTTCCAACTCACCCCTGTTTCACTCGACATGTCTGGCTTTCTCTGAACTTCCGACCAACCAATAATTTGCAGCGTAAGCCATCCAATCACCAACACCTTCACAAGGGCACGCAGCCACTATTAATCATGCCAGCAGGGCAGTTCCAAGACAGTTGCACTAGCCTATCAAAAACATGCACACGTGCACATGCACATGTGGTATTATAACCATTAGTTAATGTATATGAAAAGTAAAGAACTGGTTTATTGTTTTTAGCTTCGAATGGGGTTCAATTATGTTTAGTTCTGTCTTGTGGGGACTCCATGTCGCTTAAGACACATTCATGATTGTTTGGCTAGTGGCTATACTGCACATATATATAGTTGAGGGAGGTATTCATACCTTTACACACCATTTGCTAAGCATAAGATTGAGTCTGTCAGAAATGCTGTCTATCATATGAGGGCACAGCATAGGGAAAGGCTGAAAACTAGGAAATCTATAACACACTGGATTCGTCAGATACAACTGCATTTAAGATTTATGATAGAAAAATTATGAAACTTTTTTTTAAAGTTAGAGAAGGTAAGGAAAGTTAATAAAAATCTATAAGAGCTAAAGGAATAATATCAAATATTGTAGCGTCGCAAGCACAGATACACCCCAAATGAAACATTAACAGCACGCAGCCCTGCGTGACTACAGTATCATTAAAAGAAAGTAGAGAACATAATTAAAAGATCATACCAAGAACGCAAAATAGATTAAAAACATGATTTAAAGAATGTACAATGTAGATAAAATAGAAAAAAACATTGTGGAAGTATTCCCGAGTGTGTGTTCATCTCTTTCAGAATGCTGAATAAGAAACCCTCGAGCAATAGATAGAATAGATATAGATAAATATCCATAATAGAATCCGTAATAGAGCCCGATAGAAAATAGAGCCTAAATATAGACCTTAGCCATAGGCCCGAGATGTCACTTCCCTGTTGGGAATGACAAGAGGTTTATATGCATTGTAACAGTTCTAAAGAACATAGAAAAACTGACTAAATAAAAAAGTAAATAGATCAAAAGTAGATTGCATTTGATCAGTTTACAAAAAGCGTCTGAGAACAGTTCGGTATTATGTCTAGGTTTGAAACTGGCTACAGTTAGAGCACCTTTGGTGTCATCAGGAAGTTGGTTCCAGACCTGAGCAGCAGAACAGCTAAAGGCTGCTTCAACATGTTTAGTTCTGACAGCAGGTATTACCAACATGTTTAGTTCTGACAGCAGGTATTACCAACAGATTTCTCTTCAGTGATCTGAGAGGTCTAGCAGGTGTGTACTGCTGAAACATATCAGAGGGGTAATTTGGTCCTATTCCTTAGTGATTTATAAACAAGTAGCAGTGCTCTAGAGTCAACTCTGAGAATATTTGCCTGCACTGGTTGAATGGGCATGACACCATTACATTTTTGGCTATTTAATCACTTCCTAGTATTATAAAAATGGAAATAAAAAATGTCTTAAAGATTATTACCTTGACAATTCATGCCACACAGATGGATATGCCCTAAAGCAGAGTGAAGTCTCACTTGGAGATATGTCATTCAATTCATAGTGTTAATTAATGTTTCTAACCCTAGAGTCAGAGCACACCACTCATCAGGAATCACTGAAAGGCAAGGCATCCATAACCTCAATCCCATCCAGGAGGTTAAGATGTGTACTACTGTAAAATGTTGGCCAAATCTACTGCATAAGCTAGACATTAATTAGTGTATGTTCTCAAGGTTCTGTGTCCGACTGATGTAGTAAAACATCTTTGGCACAGTGATAATGATAACATAACTTTCTTTAGTGACCTTACATATGGGGCCTGGTTTGAAAATGCAAGGGCATTTCACACACTAGAATGCGTAATCTTTCTATTACAGGCAATGTTGGTTTTGATCAGAATAACAGAGCCTGGTATGTCTAGGGGTAAGATTAAAAATATACTGTGTACCAGTGTATCAGTAGTCTTTCTATCATGCTCTGCCAGCCTATAGCTCCAGTTCTCTTTTTTGTTGGAATTTCTCAGGTTCAGATTCCACCAATCGGTGACCAGTGGGAAGTGTTTGTGGTGGTGGTGGTGTCATTTTGAAATTCAGTGAAAGGCTGATCCAGTCACTTCAAATGTAACGCCTATGCAAACGCCACGAATGGAGACAGATCCCAATGGAGCATTTAAAGATCATGATGAAAGTTGTTAAAGATGCAGAATGAACCTAATGAAACAAGGCGAATGCAGTCTGGAAGGGTCAGACTGGGTGTAAAGGAGGAAAACAGCCTAGCATACAACTAGCATAAGATCTGAGTTTACAGGGGCAGGGATATGCATGCAAAGGTTTCCAATATTGGCATGGACAAGTCCACAACTAGCAACGGTGGAGGCGTGGGCATATATTTCAGTTGGTTAACACAAAGGATTCTGTGCCAGAACAGATTAGAATTTCCTTGTAAAGTCTTCATCACTACAAATTATCCACAGTCCATAAATGCCCAAATATATTTTATTATCAAATCATACATAGCATTTTAATTGTCTTGCAAGAGACTAATAAATTCTGTCTGGGACCAAGCCATGTTACGACTAACATCCAGTCTGTAAAAATGGCCAGCATCTCTGTCAAAATGAAAAACAACTAAGAGCAATGCTGCTATGAATATGAAACATTGCAGCGTTCAGATAGCACAGCACATTCAGCAATGCTGTGGTGGGCCTTTTGTAGCAGTCTTCTGAATGCCCATGTGTATGTTTGCAGCAGGATAATGGGCATCGCTGGGGAAGCAGGACACTTGGAAATATGCTCTGCCCAGTTTGATAAAGCTGCTTTATTACTTGGATATTGTCTGGCTAGAGTCATTGTGAAGGGCTAGAGGCACAGTTTTGTATTGACAGGCCTTCCACAGCAGAGGCCCACCCATTAAACATTTGTGGATTGGTTGCATTGGATTACTAGCAGTATATAGCAAGCATCATATGATCTTCAATAATGCCATGGAGCCTCTACCGTCCATAATTCCAAGATTTTAAGAAATGAGGGTGTCAGTATTTGACAGCATTTCAAACTAATCTGATTCAAATCTAATAATGATAATTATATTCAACAGTTTGAGCTACTGTAGCAAACTTGCCCAGAAGGAGAGATGAGCACAGAGATAACTAATTAGTAGGCAGTCATATATATCCCCCATACCGAACACCCATGGGTATACAAGTTATTGGCGACTGAACAGATCCAAAATGTATTGACACACAAGGGACATCTCATACAGACCTAGCACACACCACGACTGTAGGCAGATACACTCACAGAAGTGGGGCTAATTAGGGCATCAAACATTAAATCCACAATACAGGACACAAAAAACAGGACACAAAAGGGTAGGCAATACCACATTAATTCAGATCGACATCACCACCAAGTCAAAGAATAAGGGTGGAGAACTATTTGGAGCCTCGTCATTCACATCAGCACGCCGATGCGTTGTAGTACCCCTGCACGCTACAATTAATTTGATTTTCAAGTAAGCCTATTGTTTTGACAAAACTAACAGGACACTGACATTTTTGTCATTTACGCCTATACCTCATCCCTTTGTCAGTTAGACCCACAATGAGTTCACCAGAATGAGCCTAGCTCGACATCATCGAGTTATCAGCCGTAGCCACCAAACAAACCCTACTTGAATGTAAACATGCTTTTATCACACCTACTATTTTCTCTCAGTAGTTGTATCTCCCTCTAGTGGCTAACATTATGATCACCTTCTCCCCAGGAAAGCGTCAAAATTAAATTGACTCACTGCATCGAGCGAGCAGCGAAGTCTATGCTCTTCTTGACTTTTGCAATTATTAAACACAAGCATTACACTTATGATTATAGGCAAATGACTCAAACTCGCTTTTTTTCTCCCTCAGCAAAATTAGTCAATGGTTAGGACACTAACAATTTCTCATCACTTGGTTGTGCACTTCTATTTGTCATGATTTCTGGAGGTTTTCAATTTGACCTCTTAAAGCATGCGTTTGTCAGTCACGGAGAAAGACCAGATGTTTCAGCATATTGAAGCTGCAGGAAGTCATAACCCCTTTCGGTAGGTGTTAAAGTGAAATGATATTGAAAGGACAATGTCTTGAAGGACACCACGCAACTATTTTTTTTTGGAGGAGAGAGAACTGAAGTAACAGCCTATAGACATGACAGGTAGCCTACTCAAGATGCATACAATTCTATAATTCGTGAGGAAGTCGACAAAATCGTAATAATCTATCCAAGTTTATTATGCGCATTATATTAACTAGACGTTAAAATTATAAAAACGTGCTTCTCTTTACTGTATCGATGGGAATAACATGGGGCTTGTAAACGCGTGGTTATTCCAGGTTGACAGGTGCATCGCAAAGCCAGAACGTGGAACAACCTAACGACTCTAAATTCCAAGAGTAGTAGACGCCGAGTTGAAGAGGGCGGGTTTACGAGTACTTCTACATACTCTAGTCCAATGTCTGGAAAGAGAGGAGAGGGTACGCGCGTTTGGGGGAGTGTCTAGTCTCTGAGCCGTCTGCGTACTGAAGTCTGAAGACAGTAATGGCATGAGCATTGCATTGCGATTTAGTCTAGCCACTGTATTGCGCGCCTGGGAAACGCCACTGTTTTAAACTCTTGACAGTTCATCGAGGAACGTAACATCAATAAATAAGAGTTTGCGGACAAGTACAGCAAAGTAGAAGTGTGCTCAGACACTGACACTTAAATCTTCATTAAAATAATAATAACCGCAAAAGGGATATGGTGTTGGACATGTGAATTATAGGAGTTACTACTACCTTTCTGCCCAAAATGAAGCTGGCGTCTTCTCCGTGTTTGTTTGGCTTTCTTCTGACTTCAGTCGTGTTTCGGATGAGCACCTCTCAGTCAGGTGAGTGACAGTTCTGCCAGCAGTGTTTGGAAGCTTGTCATGACTGTTCACTTTGCCAAATGTTAAAGCTACTTTCCTGTCGTTCTGAGGAGGATGTTCGCTCACTTAGCCTTTGATTAAATAAACCCTATTTTGTGTTATTGAAAAGGATGTAGTGTATAATGTATAACCAATATTATCGAAACATACTGTAATAGCATAATTAACTTGACGAAAACACTTAAGTACCAACGCTATTGTTACTCCATAAGCATCAGAGTACCACCACCACAGACTTTCCTTTACAAATGTTCTGGCAAACACATGAATTGATATGTAAACAACGAATGCGTTTTCTTTTCAATTGGTCTAAAAACAACATTCGGTGCGTTTCTTGTGTTTCACTTTTCAACCTGCAGTAAGCTAAGGAGTCCCTAGAGAGGCAGTGTTTTTTTTCTTTACACAGAAAACAGGTTAATTTGATACTTTACTCCAGTTGCAGCCTACATCTTTCTGAGGGTCTAAATAAGAAGCAATCAATGAATGGGTGGCCACATAAAGACACTGTTGAATGTAGGCTACAGAGAATAGGGCAGTGAAACGGTATCACACGTGTCCCACTACCAAAGCAACACAGCTCTTCCAACTGGAGCGTTATTATTCTCACCCCGTCCCTTGTGGGAGAAGGAATTTACCCAGACCAGATTTTTTTCTGTCGCTTTTTAGGAGAACAATAAGTGTTACCGGATAAAACGTGTTTTGTCCACACGAGTTTCTCTTCACATCGCTATGCCAAACTTTTTTGTTTCCGACGTAGATGGTAAAGCATCTAATATCGTTTCAACAGTTATCAGTTAATATCAGTTAATTAGGGGTATGTTTATTTTAAGGCTGATTTTAACGTTTATCTTTCCGCTTGCTAGGTGTAGCCCACATACCGTCAGATAGGCTATTTACAAAACGGCAGATTCCCCTACTATTTTATACCTGGGCATCTCTTAACCTATTTATGATTGAGTTAAAGTCAGTTTAATAATAAATCACAACTCATGTGGTCATTCTACTAATTAGCACTTCTTTAATCAATGGGTGGTTTAGAGTGTATATATTGGATTGTTGTTATAAACAAACATACACCACCTAAGTAAATTCAAAGGAAAAGTTATTTATGGTTGAAAAAGTGTATCACATGTTTGAAAAGGTTTTAGCGAAACAAACGCCTCCGTTTGAGTGCTGAAAAACTCGAATATCCACATGGTGGTAGTATGATCCGGAGACCCACCGAGCTCCTGTTTAACGTGAAGTCATAAGGACTTCCAAGCATACACACACAAACATTTCACCAATGCCTCCTCGTTGAGTTTAGTGTTACCGTGCGTAAACCATTAAGAAAATAATAATAATAAAAAAACATTCTGTGTGTACACTATTTCTATAGGGTCCTGGACTAGTTAAATTAGCTTTCTTGGCATTCGTCGAGTGAAATATTCGTTTTGTCGCAATGGAATATCGAGCCACCAATTGTAGGCTAGGCATATTTATTTAATGTTTAATGATAAGAATTTTTTTTTTTAAATGGGACTTGTCGGGTACCTGTCGTCTTTTGGTAAGACAGCCCAAACAGACAATAGGGTGTGTTGTCTCTATTTCAACCCAAGATGCACTACCCAAAAAAGCCTGCGTTGCTGTTGTGTAATATTTTTTCTGATCCTAATACCATAAACATTGCTGCCATTGATGCGTAGAGGTCATTTAAATCATTTGATGTCGAGCGCGGTAGTGCGGTGCGCCATCGCAGCTCCACCAAGACGAATTGGGTGCGTTAGCTACAGCCAGATGAGACCTGGTGCGTAATAAGGTCCACATGCTAGAGCCGTCAAGACTGAGGGACATTGAAAAGGGCTACTGTGGGATGTATTTTGTTTACAATTGTTTGAAACGGTGTGCCTATACTTCATTTGAGCCGCATTTGATTTAAGACTTTATTTCACTTCCAGATATAAGGAAGGCAATCTCTTGTACTTTTCACATATGGCAGATGTTATGTCATGAATGACCGAACACGCGGTTTTCCTGTGTTCATTTGTATTATACTAATGATTATATTTGTAATCTACTGTATATCTATTAAACTGAATAATTTGATGTATTTTCCAGTCTGGTGGCCAAGGGCTGTGAATTTAAATCAGGCCACTAAATTACATTTTACAGTTCTTGTGGAAAACACTGATGGAAGACCAGTGAACACAAATATCAGTGTGTTAATCGGCTTAAGCATGGATTAACTCCAGTCAGTGAGAAGAGACATTCAGCACCAAAGAAAATTAATCATCTGGCAATTAAACTTGCTTTCAATCTCATTTCCCTTTAGCTCAGTACTGCCTTTTTCTCCTATTCAGAACCAAAGAATTCAAGGCCCAGCCTGCAGTTGTAGAGGGCAGTGAAATGTTAATGCCATTTTTCTGTTTGTGTCGACTGTCGATCGTGAGTGCCCATTTACTTGAAGTAATGTTAGTCCTGGGTGCAAGGTGGACTGTTACAGAAAGTTCGATTGGATGCAATGGTGATTCTTAGTACAGGCGACATAGGCAATTACCTGGCAGTTACCTGAGCCCATTCCACCCCCCGCCCTCCTAGAGACACAGTTCTGATGGAGGGCACGCATGACAGTCTGTTTTTTTCCCCTAGGCAAACAGGGCCAGGGCTGCTAGTGAGTCGGTGGTAGTGGTTGGGGTAGGGTAGAGCCTTGTCTCAGCTTGGCTTGTGGTGGCGGCCTCTCTGTTTATGTGCATTTGATTGCCTTTCAGAAGACTATGGGGTGTTTGGAATACGTGGGGTTTCTCTGGTCTACACCACCCATGTCCTAGTTTGGTCCTTTTATTTGATCAAGTTACTCTATAGCATTTTGAATTCCAATCTCTGTACAATATTCATGACTGTGTGTCCCATAAGAAACAGTGCACAGTGATTTAAGCAGTACAGCATGACACAGACCCTCACTATGCCAGTTTCATGCTTTGTAACACTATAGACACATTGATTCCTCTATGGTATGAGGGATCATATTTTGGCTCTGGCAGTGCTGCCAAACATTCAAAGAGAACAGCTTACACTGATTTCGATATATAGTAGGCATCAGCACATTGCAATGACTACATAGTATCTTATTAGCTGATGTCTAGACAACATTTGAGACACAGAGCAACACAATGGCTCAGGCCCGTTTGGATGCCACTTGATATCATTCTCTCAATTGCATGCACCTCTCAAGTTCATGGTCCGTCGAAGTGTTTACATACTTTGGCTCAGACACTGACGGCCAACCACAAAGCCGAGGGATGTTCTCAGTGATCCCACATTGTGTCAAGAGCAGCAGCCTCTTCTCCTTCCCTTTTCTCTTTTCGGTGTTATCAAAGCATGCAGAGATGGTGTTACACTTGCCTGCCCACCCAGCAATGAGCCATCGTCTCACAAAAGCGTCTCATTCATTTTGTTCATCTAACATAGCCTGTGAAAGGCGTTCTGACCATGGCGCCTGTGGTGCTCAATGGGAAGAGAAGCGGGCTTTGTTTCCCACAGATCCATGCTCTTGCCAAGCGAAGGCGTCTCTCTCCGTGCAGTGGGGCTCTCTCTGGTCCTGCCTAAAATGTCTCACTCGAGCTCAGGGTTCCTGTTGAACATGCTGGGCCCCGGGAAGAGCAGCAGCATCGGGAGCCATGTCTTTTTCCCTCCTGGCGTGGCTTCTCAGGGACCGGGGTATGAGGAGGTAGAAGGCCTGAGGGATGTTGGTCAGATTGGTTGTTCTGTCACTACCACAGGAAGTTAGGTGATGAGGAAATGGCGATCTTATGGTGTCTGGTCAGAATTTAAACAGGCTGACCTATGTAGTACCTGCAGGAGATGCACTTCTACAGTGAGGAGGAGACTTTAAAGTTCTGTGATTCAGGATGTATGTTTGTTTCATTTCAATAGGCAATCTTGTGCATTATTTGTTTTAGTCCCTTATTCAGTCCCTAAAAAGAAGACAAAAAAACTCTCCTTTGGCCATATTTGACCTCCTCAATGTTAACCAGAACCTTCATGAGAATGTATTTTCACCAGCTTGCTCCACCTTGTCTTCATTAAGACATTCTTAATTTAATTTTGAGCGCTGCCCAATATTCATTTCATATATTTGAATTCTGATATACAGTATGCAACAGAAGTGAGCACACCCCTGTGCAGTATCACTTAAATGTCAAGTGATTCAGAATAGTATCACTTTACAGTAATTGCATTACTTCTAATTTGAACAGTAGTGTATTTGCTCTCATATCAAATTAAAAACTGATGTACTATTCTAAAAATACATGCCCCACAGTAGGAACTCAATGCAACAAAAGTCAGTAGACCTTCCATTACTGAGATCCAAATATTTGATCTTTTCAATACTTCATATGTCTATCTTCATTTCTGGTGTCACACTGAATCTTCCTCGGAATGAAGGATAACAGCGAGGCACACATTTCTGGAGAGATGTCCTGCCATTCTTCACAGAATTTTTTTCAGCTGCTCTTTGCTGAAGGGGTTGTGTTGCTTTCCCTTTTTCTTTAAAATACCCCAAAGTTGTTCTATTGGCTTCAAGTCTGAGAACATACTTGGCCAGGTCATAGTTTGCACTTTTTTCTTCATTAGAAACTCTTGCGTGATTTTGGCAGTGTGCTTTGGATCATTATCATGCTGGAATATTCCTCTTATGCCAAGCTTCTGGAGACTTGTCATCTTGTCAGCCAGTACTTTGGTACATCCACAGGCATTCATGGCGCCATCAATAAATGTCATGTCCCCAACACCTTTTGCACTCATGTTTCACTGTTGGGACTGTGCATGCACCGTGGTATCCTGCCAGGTTCACGCCAAACATGCCCCCATCTAAGCCGAACATGTTTTCAGCACAAAACTGCAAGATTAAACTGGCTAAAGAACAGGAAATGAGGACTAATGAATGCTGGGAGCACATGGATGTAAAGTGTGTACATACTGTACCAGTATGTACCGTCTTCAAGTGGAAAGCACGCTGTGTGAGATCTGTTTGTATGTGTGATAAATGTGTGCAGTAATTAAAGGGGTGTGCAACATTTAAAAACAGACTAATACTGAGTAGTTCGCTTCATATTAAAAAAAACAAAAACGGGCATGGCTTGTTACATCCTCAGATGTATCTGCTTGACGGTGATGGAGAACAGCTGCCGCAAAAATGACAAATAACACCATGTCAGTCAGCGCTCTAGATGCTGGGAGCTATTGTTTTACATCGAACTTCAATTTCACCTCTCTGCATCAACATAATTCAAATCAGTCCACCGGTGACTCACAGAAAATGCCATTCAAAACGTACTTGAGGAGCATGCGGCTAAGAAAGACCAAGAACAAGCTCGAGTGCCTCTTTTGTGCTTCACTCACAAGCCAGAAAGCTTATCTGTCAGGGTGCAATTAGGGGTTCTGTGCCACGAGGTTTTTTAAGACGAAGCCTTTCGGAGGACTTGTGAGTGATGGCGGTGAAGCCTCCACCTTGATTGACAGCGTCAGTCGTGTAGTGCTGAGCTCTTCCAGTCGACCGTGCCTCTGCACTAGTTTGCCTCTCCTTTCCTTCTGACGCTTTTATCCCTCTCTTTGTGTGGGCCACAAAAGTGGGGAATTAGTATGACAATGAATATATAGCTAATCTCTACTAAAACGCACTCATTACAACAATGTGTAGAATTAAAAGTCAGTTAATTGTGCCTCCCTAATTTCTACTCTTGGCCTTGTTATGCCTTCAGAAGTGGTTGACAACAAGTTGTTTTTTGCTCGCTCGGTCTCTCCTCGCCTGCATCATAAAAGATGAACAAATAAAAGAATAATAATAGGTTGGCAAACTTTCCTACGCAGACACTGTACCCCTTCTTGTGGCAAGTGTTTCATGTTTTACAGTTCTGGGGGGAGCATTTTTTCTTGTTTCATTCTCTGTCTCTTTCCTTTTGTAATCCTTTTGAAAATATTCTCTGCTAATCTGCATATGCAGGGCAATTATGACAGGCCTCAGTGTGATATTGACTGCCATGGAAAAGCATTCAAAATGTTGTGCGCTATCTAAATCCTAACACAGAGAATGCATCAAATCAGACATTGTGTGGAAAATATAAGAGATGTTAGTTTGTCAATTTGTTAAAAAATGGTTTCAGATATGGAATTTGGGAATTAAATGCAATGATGGCTATTAATTCTTCTTCCAGTTTGTCCTTTTAAATGAATCTTTCACCAGCATGACCTTTAGTAAATGAGCCTGCTGTCTGACAGAGCAGTGGTAAAGGAGGCATCAGGGAGTGTGGGAATACAGAGAGAGGGGAGGGAGGGAGGGAGAGAGGGAGAGAGGGAGAGAGAAGGGGCAGAGGGATACTATGAGGTCAATTTGGGGCAGGAAAAAGGAACTGAGTCGGAATGCGCGAGAGATGGAATAATGATTACAACAGTAATAAAATATAATCCAAGGATGAGATGTATATCAAGCATACGCAACAGAGAGCTGACCCTGCCCTTTAAGGATGCCCTGCGCCGCATGTCTGTCGGTGCTCAGATGGCTGAACCTCTGAAGCGTGAGCAGTCACCTTGCAGCAGAGCTGAAATAATGCCAGGTGTAAAGGTACATAAAGCACTGAATGAGATCGGGGGGAGAAGCAATTGACCTTGCCTGGCTGCTCGTGGTGGGGTGGGTGGGGGAGGAGGAGGAGGAGGAGGAGGAGGAGGGCTGTGCAGACGAAGGGCTTTTTTTTGTTTGGGATGCAGGGAGCAGCCAAAAGTCCAGGCTGAAGAACAGAGTCCAGCCAGTCACTCAAAACCAGATGGTTGGAGGTTTTTGAAATCAGACACTGACTTTAAAGGACAGTTACACTGATGTTGCAACTGGCACAAGGATCTCACAGTGATCAGGATGGAGGTGTAGCCTTTATAGCTACTCTTTTTCAACATGCAATGTTCTTTGCAAATTTGTATTGTAGTTACTCATATATAGCCTAGTGCTCTAGCTTGATATTGCTTGGCTGCTACTCCTTACTGGACACAGTGAAGAGGAGAAAGAAACACTATGGGGGAGAGAGTGACCAGGAACAAATGAGAACTCTGAGTGAGGGAGAAAATGACAAAATATCTTTACTGGCCCAATGTCAACGTTTGCTGCATTCCCCCTTCTGTGGCCATTTACCTGGGACAGCGGTGCTTAATCACAGCTCTTACCCGTGCCATGGATAAAGTGGAGAACTCTCTCTGTCTCTCTTTCACTCGCTCCTGCTGTCTCTTGCATGCACACTCTCCCTCTCTCGTTCTCCCTCCTTGTTTCTCTAACACACACACATGCACAAACACATACAGTACAGGGAGAAAAGAGAGAAGGAGAAAGTCAGCATCCATATCTGCATGTGAAGCATCTGTTGTGAGTGATTGACTTCCTGGGAGAGCGGGCGATGTGAGCACGCTGAGATGCCTGCTGTTTGTCTACCACCCCCTTCTGTCCTACCGCCGTGCACCTGCACAGAAACATTACACCCCTTTGGCAAGGTGAGGGGGATGCTGATGCAAGATTGTTTGTAGCGTCAAGTGAAAGGGGGAGAAAGTGCGGGGGAGAGAGGGTGCAAAGGAGAAGGGAGCGGAGAGTAAGACTGAGGGGGGTGGGGGGGGGGCATATCTAATTTTAGCAAACATTTTTGTTCCCCCCTCCCCTCCCTTCATTTTCTCCCAAGCAGGGACAGAAGTGAAAGGGACAGCGGTGAGTTTCCCATGAGCTCGCCGCTAAAGTAGCCACTATCACAGGGGCTGGACAGCCCAATTAATCAGGCCCAGCCCTGGGGAGCCGTGCTGCCTGTGACAGGGACGCTTTATCCTGGCCGGCCACAGGACACACACTCTCTGACACGGCTCCTGTGCTCCTCCTCCTCCCTCGTACGCAGCCAGCTCCTTCTCTTTTAAGAGCTACTGCGCCACAAGACAGATGCTCTCTGCTCTCTCCCCATCTCTCTATTCACACATTGGTCTCTCTTTTTTCTCTCTCTATCCTTCTCTCTCTCACACACACATGCAGGCATACCAAGGCATGGATAGACATCCACAATATCCATCTTGTCTGTGTCATCTCTTGCTATTGAATCTTTCCCAGTAAAGTTTGTTTTCCTGACTCTTGGTCTACTGATGCTCCCCTCAAATGCCCAGTGAGTTCTCACTCTCACCGAGTCCATCCATCTGTGAATACCCTCAGCATGGCTGGGGAAAGACCACTCAGTCTGTGGACATTCATCTGTTGGCTGTTCTGTCTGGCAGCTCATGGCAGTATCTTTTAACTGGCACCCTCGTTCTGATGGATTTGGCATGGACAAGCCTCCTCTCCCCAGGCCAGGGGCAGAGATGTGGACACAATGTGAGAGTGGAGAGCAGTCAAGGAAGCGCTGAAGGAATAGATAGTGGGAGAGGAGGTTGATTGGACGTTTGACTCCACTGGCCCCGTACTTTCTTCCACACTGCATCTCGGCCAGAAGTCGAGGCCCTGGAGAGTTTTGAGAAGGAGCTGGTGTGAGAGTGGTTGCAGAGAGGTCCTGCCGACTGGAAGCCCTGCAAGTGCATGCTCAGAGTGCTTTAGTGGAGAGAAAAAAACATCCTGATTGCTTTTGTTCTCATGTTTTTGTCTGTCACCTAGCAGGTGCAGTGTGCTGTTTTTGCTTCCGCTCAACTTCACATGAAACAGTCCTCCCTGACCTTCCTCGCTGTCAGTGTTCGTTCAGTGAGCCTGCAGTTGCCCAAATATGACCCTACCCACACCCTACCCCTCCATGTTCTTGCTCCAGGGCCAGGGCTTTGGTGTCACTGAATGTACCGTGGCAGCCCTGTGTTTTGTTCCAGCGGCCCCCTTCAATGACTAAAGCATGTAGTTCCCTCTGGGGGTGCAGCCCTTGGTCTGTATGGGAGCACATCCCTAGGAGAGCCTCCAAAAGAATGACCAAAAGCAACAGTGTCTCTTTGTTTCATGGTCCTTTTTAAAGCACTGGAGGTCCAAAGCCAGATGATTGTATAGAGACGGTAGTTTGTGGACTTTTATGCGTTTCCTTTGAAGCAGGGCGGCCAGAGAAAGTGGGCTATTATTTTTTACATTTCCATCTGCTAGGCAGTAGGACAAAGGTTTGAGGGAGGTAAATTATTCTTTTTTGTCCGTGACTTTGCTCTTCCATCGCCCGCTTGCAGACTGACAAGCCAATAAGATGGAGTCAGTGAGATTAATAAAACATTCATGTCAAGCACTTGCTTGTTTGGAAAATCATCATCATGCACAGCTGTAAATGCAGATAGCACAGATCAGCTTGTGATGGCCGACAGCGCTGTTCTCCATACCCAATCTCATCCGAGTCCCCATAGGAATTCTGTGCCTTACTCCGATAAGAGAAACTGAAAGTTCGACAAGTCTAGTAATGTAATGACAGCATTCTCACACGGGTGCATTCTGGCTGTAACTTAAATACATAGCTGTTGTAGTCACATGGATCAAATGGATGCTCTCGCTATCTCTGTCTCTGCCTGTCTGCCCGTCTCTCTCTCCCTCTCTCCCTCTGTGGCCCTTGTTACGCCCATCCTCACACATCCAGCTTTCCTCACCTCACTCTCTCGACCTGGAGATTGGGCCTCATATGGGCAACAGAGTGGGGCTCTAATCAGCGCTGTGTCTCATGTCAGCTGAGTGCACCACCACTCTTCTGCTTTCATGGCCAGCTCCACTCGCCGGACCCCATTTCCACCATGAATTAGCGTCTGGCTTTGCGGCAAGGAGTTCTCTCTCTCTTTCTCTCTCTCTCTTTCTCTTCTTCTTCTTCCTCTTCCACAAAGTCCTTTCTGTACTTTGTCCAACAGCCATCCACTCCACCACACACCGGCGTAGCTGCCAGTCCAGCTCACCTCATTAGCTTTCAATAAGTCCATCTCCTCGGTCGCAGGTTTGGATTCTTTTAATTAGTGTGGCCTGAAGAGAGGCTGGGTGCTAAAGGAGGCTAACCCAGCTGCCACATCCCATCAGCCTAATGGCGCCTCACACCGCAACGCCCTCGGGGGAGCTGGCAGGTTGAGCTGCTCTGCCCACCAGCGCTGGAACATAGGCGAGGCCCGCTGCACTCCGGGTCTGTGCGGAGGCCTATGTGTGAATCGTGCAAATAGGAGTGAAACTAAAGCGGCAGGAAGGACACTTAGCATATTTTGACTGTTAGGGGCCAAGAATATGTACTTGTGTCTGCGGTGAGCTGGTTAATGGTCCTAATTATTTGAGAGGGTGCTGTGGCACAGGATAACCCAGTAAAAGTTACCGGTTCCTCTGAGACAGAAACATAAAAAGTGAGGGAACTCACAACTGGGCTTTGTTTATTTGATATAACGAATGGCTTGAGTTTTATTGTCCCCTTTGTGTTATCATTCCATCACTGCTATGACATTAAAATAACGACTGGACAATGCATCGAAGTGGTTAATGTTAAGAACTTTTGAAGCCAGATACTGTGGTGAGGTGTTTTGCATTCTGATGACTACTATATCCAAAGATTACAGCGATACATGATGCCAACGCAAGAGGAGATTCCAGAGCCATGTCAATGAGTAGGGCTTAAGGATGTTAAATGACTTAAATTATCAAAATATGCCTCTATTCAGTAGAGTACTGTGCTTAAAAGATATGATCACCGTATTCACTCGGTTGTGTGCCTGCCTCATGATGCTGATCTTATCACATCATGTACTTATCAGTGCCCGCCAATTGTTGTGTCGAAGGAGTCAATTAGGAGGAGGAGAAGGAGGTTAAGGGAGAGTGAAGTAGTTCCGTTGCTTTCTCACTACAGGGGAACCATATCCATACCCTCTGAAAGTGTGTTCATAGAACCTCCCCTTAGCGGTCTCTGGCTTCAGAGTGTGAAATGCTCGTATGAATTTAGGGTAAAGATAAAAAGGTGTACCGTCAACTCCATGGAGAGCACGTCCCTTTATTTCTCCTCTAAGCATAAATTTAAGTGGGTAGAGGTCCAGCGTGTCTCACCTCAGCCGTAATGAGGCTACCTGGGCAACCTGCCTGAGAGACCTGATGGGGTAAACGGCTGATGGCGCAGGCTTGAGCTCCTCTCCGCCATACCATGTTCCATATTCAAAATGTATTCATTATTTTTGTCCGTGCAGATTGACTGAAGTAAAAGGATTCACGAAGAACAAAAGAGTTACTGCTGTAATTAACACATGTATGCCAAACGTTTCTTACATGGAATGGATGGACGGGCTGTCCAGTACACCTCATCTTTACATTTAAAGTGAAAGTCTTTGAGTGAATTCCAAAGTTTAGTACATTTCCTCTTTTGTAGTCTTGCTTGCGCTAGAAGTTCTTTGTAGCCATCTGTCATGAGGTTAAGCTCTTGCCCCAAAGTGGGGGTGATGTAACCCAGGAGGGGAAGAGCCAATCAGAGCAGCGTGTGGTATGCAGCAGAGGCCAGTTTTACAGCCTCACAGCTATCCTCAACTGCATAGGTGAGCATTTTTCAGTCCTTTACTCTGGGGCCAGCAGTGTGGACAACAAAACATGCAAGCACACACACACACACACACGCAAGCACGCACGCACACACACACACACACACACACACACACACACACACACACACACACACACACACACAGGGTGTGGTTGACCTGACTGAATCTCACTATATCTCACTTTAATTTCTATCCCTCCACGAGTACTATCTTAAAGGACATCATTGAATATGGGTGGTAAAGAACAATTTCATTCATATGTAAACAGCTGCCGAACTATGATGTATTGGCCCCACTTTATTGTAATTTTTTCACCAACATTTTGGTTGATATATGCTATTGACAAAATGAAAAACAAATAACTTCGATGTAGATCAAGGGTAAGGTGCTGGTTAGGGTTACAGTAAGGTCTGTGGTGTGTGTGAGGTTTACGAGGATAGGTATTTGCTGACAGTAAGTGCAGTTAGAAGACAGGGCTACTTATTTGAAAGTGTGCGGAGAGCTTATTGAATCTGTGTAAAGTAACTAAGCTGCATGAATGCAGTATAGATACTTTAAGTGTTCCACCTTTTCCACACAAGCACGGACGGCTCTGGGTCCCATGAGCAGTGGCACCTCTGGAGTGCTGCATCACCAGCGGAGAAGTGTGGAGAAGGAGAGGCTGATCATCTCGCTCCCCTGCCACCATCTGCCCCCGCTTTTCCCTAATCAAATTAATTAGGACAACAAACCTGACACAAGTGCTTGTTAGGCCCACACTCCAAATTGCCCAGAGCAACCAAGGGGGACAGAGACGGGCGTGGTAGAGAAGGCTACCTCCTCAGCAGGAAGACGGCCCTGAAATAAGGCTCTCAAAAGTAATCATCCTCTGCTGAATCCCTTGAAGCACTTTGCGAGGCCTCTGCTGTCGATCTCCCCAAATAGACATTAACAATGGGCAGAATTCCCTTCCTATTCCCTTCCCTTCCCTCCCCCCCCCCCTTATATTTTGCTCCCAGCGTGCACCTGTTATGGCCTTGGCCCACACAGCTAAAGGTTGAAAGGGCAGGGGGGGAGGGGATTTCAGCATGGGCTGCACATTGCTGTGTTTACGGTCCATTTCTCTTGACAGACAGCTTGTCAGATTTCCTTTGCGGAGCTACGCTTGCTAATAGGTGCGATGCTAATGAGAGTATGAATGAATAAGTAAGAGGCCATTTTATTTGTCAAGGGCTGCAGGTGAGTCAAGAGGTTCACCGCTGAGCTCATGAAAAACCCTAACAATGGCCAGCTGCAAATTGGCAGAGGTTTTTTTTTTTTGCTCTGTGCGTCCACCCCCACCACCACCCCTCCCCCCGCCGACACAGTATCTCGACTCCCGGCCCACTGTCTTCTCTCCCCCTCCCTCGTGGAGAGGAGATGTCACTGGGGCTCACACTGTCTGTCAAACTGGCATTTCTGACAGAGATACGGACTAAAAGGCCATGCTTCGATTGGCATGGGATCTCTCAACTGTACAATGTCAGGCACTTGCCTTCCTCTCTTCTGTGTGGAACCATAATAATTCTCACCATATTTATGATTCTCTCTTCACCGTGTTATTGTCTTCACCCTGAAGGTTGAGGTTTTTATTGTCGTATAGCTCAGTGTTTTGGTGTTTTTTTCTCTAAAAAATAAACAGCCAAGTTAAAAATAGATTCTCCTTCTTCAATATTTTATATTATGCAATACGGTGATAATTTGAATGTAGATTCCCACTTCCCTCTCCTGCTGAAACTCGCCTCTGACTTTAGTTTCATCATTAGACTCCATCAAACTGAATAGCTCACTTTCAGCTCTGCTCCACACATAGCCCTAAGGCCATCTGAAACACTTGATTAGAGGCTATTAGTTTTGATCCTAGAGACAGCCTGAAGCCATGTCCGACTGCTATACAGCATGCAAAAATAGCTTCGCTTTGATCATGTTTTCAACCCTTTCTTTTAAAATGCAAACATCTCCCGTGCAGTTCTATGTACATCGTAATTTCATTTAGTATTGGATTTCCTGATCTGATCGTGATTTAGGGCCATTTAATGAGGTAGACAGCGATGCATCAGCCAGTGCTCTTGCTCCCCTTTAGTCGTTTCTGATGAATGTGATCTATTTATTGATCAAATGATGGGAAAGGAAGTCCTACAGTTTAATCGCAAATGAAGCAGTTTCAGCTGTTGAAAATATCTACTTGATTGACACAACAAAAATACATGTTATATTATTTACTACTATTATTAGTAGACTGAACAGTAGTTTTCAGCAACAAAACCATGTTGTTGGCATTGTGCTGTTCTGTTCAGTCTGGTATTGTGAAGCCAGGGCACCATGTGTTGGCTTATGTAATGAGGGCGCAGGTGAGCAGCCGTGCCCGTGACATGTGCAGGGCTGGAGGGAGAGTCTCCTGTGTGCGCTCACCTCTTCTCTCCGTGGAAACATTAGGCAGAGGGCAGAGACACGTGCTGGCTTCCATCCTGTTGGTTGAGGTGCAAATGGCGCCTGCTGGGGCACCTTCACTGTCTGTGATGGTAGTGGAACTATCTCTCCATTGCACATTTAATGTAGTTTGTTTTATTTTTATTCACAAAATGAAATAAATGCGTGCAATATGTGGTCAACATCAGTGAGTGTCTAAATCTATTATGTTGTGTATAGTGTTATATATGTCAAAATCTCCGTAAACGTTAGAAAGGTCGCCGATTAACACTTGCAACTCAGTGTCGTGATGGTTTTAAAAAAATTCAGAAGGTATTAAAAAGGTATTAAATTTAACTTAAGGATTGCTGTATATACCCTGGTACACACACACAGACACAATCAATTTGTTTCCGAAGCCTCAGTTCTTGAGGCTACTTTGGGAGCTGTCAGTGTGTACACTTTGAATTATTCAAAATCACCCACTTTTCATTTTCTCTACATGTCCTGCCATATGACCGTTCTTTTATGGCACGGGTGAATTTATACTGGGACAGCCGTATTTGGGACAGCACGCTCCCCAGGCTATGCGATGACAGCCCCGTGGCGGAGACTTGAGAGCGCCCCAAACAGCTCGGCTCCTCGATGCGTCTGAGGGGCGCGCTGGGCAGGGTTCTTCTCGGGGCGGAGGCGGAGACAGGCAGCTGAACTGGCGCGGGCCGCGGAGCGCTGGGACCCAGCGGAGGCCAACATGTGCATACTTTATCACTCGCAGACTCTTTCTTGCCATCTATCCATCCCTTCTTCTCTCCTTTATGTGTGTGTGTCTGTGTCTGTGTGTGTGTGTGTGTAAGAGAGAGAGAGAGAGTGATGCAATCTGGGGCAAAACTAAAGGATGATGCCTGCACGAGTCCTCATCTTCAGAGTGTGGCCCGGAGACTGTTAGAACCCAAGGGGACAACACAATCCACTCTATAAGAATAATAATAATAATAATGAGTCTCATACGTAACAGCACATGCATGTGGGTGTGTGTGTGTGTGTGTGTGTGTGTGTGTGTGTGTGTGTGTGTGTGTGTGTGTGTGTGTGTGTGTGTGTGTGTGTGTGTGTGTGTGCGTGTGCGTGTGTTTGTGTTTGAGTGTGCCTCAGACTGGCATCTGGGCCAAATGGCATGGGGAAAGATATGTTTAATGTGCATATCCATATCAGTGCGTTGATGTTTGGCTTTGCCTGTACAGTGTTGTGATTTCGTGTTAGTCGGGGGAATTGAGCATCTGTGCTCAGCCGCGCGGTATGATTTATTGTGACTGTGCATCTGTCCATTACACACACAGAAACGATCTTTCTTTTGTGTGTTTAACGTGTGGACACGTGAACATGGATGGCGAACGAGCTCTGGTTCGTTTGGAATCCGCCCTCCAACCATATCAGGCAGCGATCACACAGGGGAGGGAGGGTGAGTTTGGGGAAAGAGGTTGATTGTGGTTCTTCTTTATCTATTAGAGGCAAGGCAAAATGTTCAACTTTGAAAGTCGGCTCCTAATTAGTGGAATTAGCCTCAGATCAAAGAAGACAATTAAGGGCGGTGTTGGCAGAGGGGCGGGTAGGACCGGGGCCTCATTTGCATCACAACGTGGCTGCCACGGTCTGCACGGCAGCGAACGACTCATTACGGCAGAGCCCGGCAATGTGCTGGATGAGATTGGTCAGATTGTTTGTCAGAGGCACCCGCTGTAAGTTGAGAACCCACCACACACACACACACACACACACACACACACACACACACACACACACACACACACACACACACACACACACACACACACACACACACACACACAGGGTGTGGTTGACCTGACTGAATCTCACTATATGTAAGAGTACACACCCTTTCCACAATGTTTATCCCCACATAGGAAAACAAAACCTCTTCATCACTTTCAATTGAATTAGTGTGGGAGTTAATTTGTCTGTGTTCTTCTTGTGGGCTGGACAGGAGGCTCAAGCTGTAGTGAATAGCCTCACAGGTATGACTCAGACGCAGAATGTAAAGGGATAAGCTTGTTTGTTTCAGTCAGTTCATATCATCTAGATGAATCGTCCTCACAATAAATCCTTCTGGTAACATACATTGATCTAATCATTGTTGCTTCCCAAGGCACGTGCACACAGGGCGGCTCCTCAGGTGGTTCTCATGAGGTTCATATCATCGGAGGCCCACCGGTGGGAACAGGGAAACGCTGCTGTCTGCTTCCCTAAGTGGAACTCCTGTTTATCTTGGAGCAGCCTGTCTGCTTCCCCTCTGAACACCCTGAGAAAGTTGTCTGTCACTCAACTTGTCTTTATTGTCAGTGATAAATGGGGAATCGCATGTGTTAAGGAAAGGCGAACACACACAAACATACACACACACACACACACACACACACACACACACACACACACACAAACACACAAAAACATACACACACACACACAATTTTTCTTTGCTGTCAATCAGGCTGCTGACTGCGTGTGTTGCTGTGTGTTGCTGTGTGCTGCGGGCTCAGGCGTTTTGATAAATGGCAGGTCCGTTCCCGGGCTGACCTCTGGATTCTGTTCCTTTGTGCTCAGGAGGCTCCCTGCTCTCTGCTTTAAGTGGAGGCTGCCACAGAGGCCCCCTCAGAGCAGAGGGCTTCAAAGCCACTGGCTCCCGGACACCAGCCGCAGTTTTTCAAGGGTCAGAACAATTACATTCCTATGGGTTTGAGGGGCCTGCGCTATAACAACGAGCACTGCAGCCCAGTGCAGTTCACAAAGCACTGTCTCAGCTAGGGCTACTCTCAGTGCAGCAGGTACGTGCTGAATGAACGGACGTGATAAAAGGCTATAGGCCTACAATGGGAAATAAATCACGATTTGAGGCTGGGTTGTCTGCCTTTTGAGTTGAATCTCAATCCAATTCAGTTCCATTTTATTTGATCTATATAGTCCAATAAAAATTGAAATTGTCTCTAGGTGCTTTACAGATCCCAGAGCCTGAACCTCCTAGAGCAAGCACTAAGGCGGCTGGAGTAAGGAAACACTCCCTTTTAACAGGAAGACACCCTGCAGAACCTCAGCTCAGAGGGGGGATCCATATACAGAATTAATAGTGGATAAAAATGGAGAGAGCCAGCATTAAAAGTGTTGGTTGAAGTGGGTACTGAGTCCTCATAAGGTTACTATCATAAGAATTGAGCAATTAAGTTGAAAACTATGTCAAAGATGGCCTTTGTTTATATCATGGGTAAATAGGCTGGCATACAGTATGTATTATAAGCAGAGTAGAATGTGTGCATAATAGTTTGTGGGCGAAGGCAGCTGTGAGCAGACACTTTCTGCAGGTAGATGTGGTGAAAAGACGGCGGCAGCATCCCACAGTGGAGATAGACTAGAGTAGGAGGGGAGCCGGGAAGATCCCCTGGGGAGTATGAATCCGGGTTGTTTCACCATTGGTGAAAGCATCAAAATGTCTTTTGGAAATGCATATTACTCACGTTAGAGATGTGTGGGACAGTATTTGTATCCACTGATGACACACCGGTACGCACATTCATTGGTGGCAGAGGCTGAGGCATTCTCTGACTGTTCCCTTCTTCTCCTCTCTCCCTTCTCTTGTTGTTGTCGTCGCCATCACACCTGTGGTGTGTGTCCTTCCCTCTCCCGACAGCATGCCACCTTTTATTTTCCCATCTTCAGGTGGCGAGAGGCCGCCTCTGTGTCTTCGCCTGGTGCTTTAATTGTCCATCATCGCGTCCCCCGCAGGTTGGGCGAGGCCGCTTGATTGACGTGGCGGCTAATCACAGTAATGGCCGGCACGGAGCGGGCCCTGCCAGCTGTCTCAGGATGGGGAGCATGCAGAGAGGGGATCCCCTGAGGAGACTCTGCGCCTGCTTAGGGAAGAGTGATGAGCATCGCGCTAGAGGGGAGGCCTGTGTCGCCCACTACAGTGTGTTTGTGAGGGGAAACAAGTGTTGTAGCTGGTAACACCAGAACTGCAGGTCAGGAAGGGAGCATGCACTCAGACACAGGTCAGTTGATTAACTGTCTGGCTGCTGAGATTCATGGATACGGAGGAACTGTGTGTCATTTCTTCTCTCAAAGGTCGTTTGATTTTCTTTTGTCAAAGGTCATTTGATGGGGGAATCCAAAGAAAGGCAATGCCAAATCAGTTGCCGATAACTCAAATCAATGGTTCTGTTGAATACTGTCAACAAATATTGTTTGGGGATTTATTGTCTTTCTCTTGTTGCACTTGAACTGAGAGCGAGGTGTATTGGTTGAAACCTGTACTCAATGCTCTCTTGTTCTCGTCTTTGTCTGATATGTCCCTTGTGCCCGAAATGATTTGGTGATAATTAAAATACAGATCAAGATAGTGAGTGCAGTTTTAGTAGGCTATTATTTTGCTGTCAATCTGTCTCACTTTGGTTGATTAGCTCTTAGGGCTTGCATTTGGTTCTTGTTTATTTCCCTTCATTTCCTCAGTCTTTAACTCTAATATGTATTTTCTGTCATTTCCCCTTTTTGTTAAATGCCTTGTGGTGTTGGCTCTACTCGTGGAGTTTATCGCCTTTAGTGTGAATAAATAGCACTGCTGTAAATGATTGTTAAACAGTGGTGTTATCTTGAAAGGGCCAGATGTAGCTGCACAGACACTGGGATGGTGTTGAGCAGTTGGTGGTATGGTACCTACAAAGGGCTTTAGTCGCTGCTACAGCTAATCTTCAGTTTTTCACCAGGATGCAGCTTGATCAAGTCCTTTAAAATACACTTGCTCTCTTAATGCCTGTTTCTGTCATGTAGCTAATATACGGCAACTTAAAGAGACATTGTTTTGCTGTCTTACTATTGCCAACAGCAATGCAATCTTACTTGTAATGACTTAATGCATGGAGCTTCTGAGTGTAGTTTACACATGCACTAACACACACACACATACACACACACACACACACACACACACACACACACACACACACAAACTCACATTTGACCAAATTTTTGCTTAATTTACATAAACCACATAATTGCAATGTTTCAAGTCTTTTACTTTCCAAATGTGCATACGCATTTGTCAGACATTTTTAGCAATCTTTGCAGAATTTTATAAATTGCCAAATCCCAAGTATTGTTAATGCAGTAACGTGTGTAAGTGAAAAGGGTTTTTCTCTGAGCCTGTTTAGGCGGCTGCTCTGTTGAAAACACATTTAAAGGGAAAAAGCCCTGCCTCAGCGCCTCTTTTACAGGGATGCTGTCATGCTACGGTGGCTCAGGTTTACTCCCTGGGTCATAATCCATATCTCTTGACTGTCATTTAATTAAACAGCGGCGGCGACTTCTCCATTGTCTCGGACCCCACGCCCAGGCTGGCAAAAAGGCTGTGGCGGTGAATCAGCAGGCCATCAATCTCCTGTGCCCCCCCCCCCCCCCCCCCCCCCCCCATCCATTCCTGGAAGATGAATGGATTAATGGAGTTTCATTATGTTGTGGTGTCACCGCCTCCCTCGCCCCCCTCCCACACATGCAGATGGAGCCCTGGTCACCCGTGGATGTCTGCAGAGGCGGTGGCCAGCCCCTCCCAGCTTCTACTAACCTTATTTAGAAGGGTCCTGCCATGCACATGCATGGGATCCGTGTGTTTGAGAGGAATTTCAAGTAAAATGTCAACCCAGCCATTTTAGGTGTGAGGGGCAGAGAAATGCTAGAAAAAAATGCAGGAAACGCAACCGCAGCTAAATGTTCTGCCTCATTTATCCTCAGTGTTCTGTTTTTCAGTTCATCAATGCACAATGCAGTTTACTTCCCTGCTTCAGTCCACCATACAGGTGCCACTCGGACTCTCAGCAACTTTTTCTTTTCCCGCTCCAGTAGTAATTAGCCCAGCCACATACAGTAGATGGATTTGTCAAATCTGCTGGGCACTGTTTGCCAGCTGGAGCAGATGCTCACATTAACTTCAGAGGCCACATTTTAAACTGGTTTCATAGAGGAGGAGGGCACTCAGACAGAGAGAAAGAGAGAGAGAGAGAGGGGAGGGGGGGGGGGAGGGAGTTTGGAGAGAGGAAAAGAGATGAACAGACTTAGGAGTCGGGGAAAATGAGAAGCTTCCTGTTTGAAGGTGCTCACACTGCTGAAAGAAAAGGCTGGTGGTGGTGGGAGGGGGGACTGGGGTTAGAGGGAGATGGAGATGGAGAGGGATACATAGACGAATTTTAGCCAATTATGCTCGGAAGCCACTGATAATGATCTCTCTGGGGACCTGGATGAATAGTCATGCATCTCATTTCCATAAGAAGGAGGAGAGACTCTCTTCCTCCCCTTGGCCCATGTGACGGATAGAACTCGCTCCACTGTGATCTGATCGCCAGCTCTCGGAGAGGATTTGGTTGACCGTCAACCTGGTGAAGTCCTCTTAAGGGCTTTGAAGAGGTTTTATCCTGTAAATGAATCACCCCTGTGATCTCATGCTGCTTGCTTTGTGTGTGTGTGTTGCGAGAGGGAGCAGTCTGACAGCAGATATCTTTATATATGAAACTGTTAACACTTTGGGAGAAGATCTTTAAAAAAAACATATTTTCCCAAAGACAGCTGTTTGCCGATGGAAATTTATGATAATCCTCTGTTCTCTCTATCTTTCTTGGTTACCCTGGTGCAGAGCATCACTTCCAGATCCACTGATATATATTTCAGTATTGCACAGAGAGAATCATCTTACATTGTAACTCAGGGAGTTCAGCTACAGGCAAAGACCTTCACTTAAGTGGATTTAGAGGGGAATGTGTTACGTTTGTCAGAGGTGTTTAAGGAGATCATTGGAAGAAGTTTGGGGAGTCTCTTTTTTTCAAACTATTTTTTACTCTGCCAAACTCATAAAACATGTCTTCCTCCCTCGTGTTCGGTTTTTCCATCAGGCAGGAGATAGAGAAAGAGAAAGAGAGAGACGTAACAAACAGAAATTTATAACTGCAGGTTGTATGTTTTCCTTTTCCTTTTTATTTTTCAGCTGCCGCCTTTGATGGCAAAGTCAGGATAAAGTGTTTCGTTGGCTTCCTCTCTTATTAAAGAAGGCTTAATTTAATTAGCAGCCACGGCGCTGCTGCTGCTGCTATCGGGTCCCCAGCTCCTGCAAGGAAGGTTCTGGTGCTCGGAGGGAAAGAAAAAAGGGTGAAGGGGAAAAAAGTGTCTCTAGGTCTCTAAGGAGGAAGTGTCCTTTTAATCAGCCTTCTATTCCTGCTCCATTAACATCTCTGAAAGCTCAGACACAGAGCAGAGCAGCACTCTGTCTCACACACATGACACACTCGCAGTGCCAGCAGCCGGGCAACCTTGCTCCCTCCGAGTGGGCACTGGCATCCCCCTAGTCCCCCTAGGACTGTGTGTGTACTCTGCATAGCAGCTATACATTACATGTTGCCCTCTAGTATTGTCAAACACGCGTGTGCTAGGTGCCCTGCCCTTCCTGTTCTCCCTCAACAACAACACAAATCAGCCAGGGAGATTGAGAGCCGAACACTCTCATTAGGGATTTACTTTGAATGCCTGGAAGTGCTGTAGGTGCTGGTGGCGCTCATGGTCATTCGTTTCGGGCTTGTTTTTTACGGTCGAGGGCTGTGAGTGAGAAGCAGCCCTCTCCTCCTCCCACCTGTCATGGCTGCGTGGCCCGTGGCCTCGAATGGTGGGGAGCCAGAGTCCGGGGAAGGGAGGCAGCCTCATTCTGTCAGTGTGCGGACAGTGATTAGAATGTATGTGGTCACAACAGTCACTCATGGCCCCTCAAAGTAGGACACAGTGACACTTGTGAGAGATCATTTTTTAGGAGTCAAACTTGCTCTCTTGCGTGGGTTTTTTTTTTTTTTTGGCCAACTGGAGTGGGCGGCAGAGTTTCTATTCTAATCTAATTTGAGACCATTCAGCAGAGAGGTCTGCACTGCCCTCCCCCTCCCTGCCTTCTTTTAGCCCTACGCTTGTCTATGTTTGAAGTATGCTGCTTTTGTCTGCTTTAAAGGAGTGCCAGTGCATTAGTGGGGTTGTAATCCCCATGAATCGGAGGAGAACAGCAGAATGGGCACACATTATTGGACAGGAGGAAGCCAGTTCTATTCTTTCTAGGGGGGGGGGGGGAAACTGCCTGTACACTGAGTTGAAACACTTCCATTTCTGTAGCGCTCATCGTGTTTAATAGAGTCCCAGAGGCTTTGTTTCTCCCACCAAGGCTATGGTGCTTTCATCAGGAGCCTGGTTATGGAGAGCGTTATTATAAATCTCCACCTGAAGACATTAACTGCCATATTGCTGAATGCCTCTGGGCCCCTGGGCCCCAGTGTCTCCCCACACACCCTCCCTCCTGGTAGGCGTCCCTTGTGGAGGTATTGTTCATTTCATTTTGTCAAGCTTCGCTGGTGGATCAAGACGGTCCCATCTCGCCACCCCCAGAATCGACCCCGAGAAGAGCCTTGGGACTGTGGGAAGGTTCTGGAAGTCTGGGGCCCCTCTAGCCCCGATTTTTCACACACAGAGGTGCGGGGTGCCAGACAACAGTGCTATTGATGCCACCCCACTCGACAAGGCCAGAAAAAGAGGGTAATGGGCCTTGCTCTAATCCATTAGTGTGAGGACGGAAGGAGAGTGGTGAAGAGCAGGGTGGCAGGCTGTGGAAAGGGCCCTTTCCCAGCCTCTTCTCTCAGGCCCCATTTGTGCAAGGCATTAAAAAGAGAGTCGACAGTCAAAGCTGCGTCAGTACAAAGCCCACACAAAGCAACAGATTTCCCAACACAATCCCTTCAGCACGTTCGTAAAGAGTCTCTCAGGGTCAAAAGAGTGCAGTATGGCGGTCTCAAAATATAGCTTTGTAGCAATGTTTTTTTTTTCTTGTCCGTTTTTACAGTTTGAAGGCCCAAACTGCATTGATCTTTTCCCCTTCATCCAGCTTTGTCATTGCATTCAAGTCACTGATGTTATCACAGTGGAATAAAAGCAGAGGGTTGTTTATGAGTCAACCATAAAGGAAACAGTTTTTAATCGTTCATCAGATCTCCAAACTCATTTTTATTACTGCTCACAAAAGGGCTCTTTGTTCTCGTATGAAAGCCCTACAGATCTAACAGGTCTTTTAGAGGCTTCATTTTTCAGATATCTCTCTGGTCTCTTGGGTGTAATTTTCAATTTAGTATGGCAAGGTTCATCACAAGATTGTTGGAGCAACTTGTTTGTGGATGGCTCTGTACTGTGGAAGCGGATGTCCCTTACCGTAGAATCTGCTGGAGAGTACGGCTGGGTTATTACTGAGGGCTTGTGAGTTGATGAGGTTGTGTTCTGCCCTGACTGAGTGCTTGCCATGGCACACACAGAACAGAGCAGGCCCCCACCCCTGCTAGCAGCTGTTAGCACTACACTGTGGATCATAACATGTGGGATGCACGGCTCATTAGAGTGTCCCTCTTAAACAACAACAGGTCCAAGTCTGCCCTGTAAAGAGGCATCATTTGAACAACTGTGGATAATATTCCGTAAAGGGCAGGCATTTTTGCCATTATCATCGTTGCGAGTGCTTGCATTTGTACTGCATTGTGCAGTGGATGAAAAAGTGTGAATTTAGCGCGTCTTGCCAGTGATTCAGAGTGATTTGAGCTTTTGTTAGATTAATGATTACCACTGGTCGCATGGCTTTTATTGATCTCCACAGTTGACAGAAGGATCAGGCCCAGATTTCAGATGGAAATAGTGATGACAGTAAAGTAAAAGTAAAGTTGGATGACCGTATTTGAGAGAGAAACTAATATCATTTCAGAAGCCAGTGGAGAGATACCATGCTGGGCAGAGGCAGACTGCTGAGGCCCTGCATGTCTCATTCTCAGTCCCTTTTTCTGGAGCAGACGCCTCCTGTGGTCCAGCTGCCTTCACACACCCACACCAGCATTCTCCTCCAGCCCAGTCCCCTCGCCATGGCAGTGTGCTGGAATGCCACCGTCCTCTGTTTACTCAGCAGCCTCTCTTATCCACCATCATCTCTCCTTCCACATGTCTGTCAGAGTGAGAGAGAGTGAGTGAGAGAGAGAGTGAGAGCGAGAGAGAGAGAGAGAGAGAGAGAGAGAGAGAGAGAGAGAGAGAGAGAGAGTGTGAGAGAGAGAGAGAGAGAGAGAGAGAGAGAGAATAGGAAGGTGAGGGACATATAAATGAGGGAGAGAGTAAGGATGTGTATGTATAGATCCAACAGAGTGAAGCGAAATCGAATTACATTTTTTGTGTGTGGGAGAGAGATAATGTTAAACCAGGCACAAGAGCTATTCTTCCTTGTCTCTGCGCTGTGTATTGAGGTATGCTCCGAACAAAGCAGGAAGATCAGCCAGAGTTTGTGGGCGTTTTGCGGTACAAGAACAGATTCATTTATAATATTTACCTGCTCCAGCGACTTGTGGATAACAAAACCCACGGATTCAATGCAAACACACTAAAGGCAGATTAGTGTTTTCCAAGCCATTGGAGAGACAATTAATTCAGCATCCTCACTGACTCAGATGACTGTCTCCTACAAATGATTTCCTTTTTCTCACCCCAAGTTCATAACTCTTTACTTCTTTCCTTCTGCTCTGAGCCGCTGGCAGTGCCCACGCCCTCACGGCACATATTGATATTTGCTCTCAGCGTCTGCCACGGCGCTCGTTTATATTACCTGCCATCACAGCACGAATGTGATGCCATGGTTTTGGATGGGAATCTCCAGTGATGAACTGATGGACACAGACAGTGAGATGCGCGGTGTCCATCAGCGTGCCGGTGTCTGGAGGCGTGTTGCTCCTCTCCTCTCTCTGTCGGGGTTAATGTTTAGCTGCTCCCTATCTGCGCTGTGTGCTGATAAGCATTGGGGTCAGGGCAGCTCTGGCATGCTGCTGGGCCTGTGTAGGTGTACACGATGTTAATCAATATTGTAATTGTGGCTAAATCATGGTTTTTATCTCCGCCATGCACACACTCTCACAAGTACACACACACACATACAAACACAAACTTCTTTCTCTCATATGTTCACTGGGCCTGGTAATGGATTACTATAGGCTTCTCTTTACACACATTTATTTTGCCTTCTTTTCGCTTGCTCGACATGACAGCGAATTTAGCTGAGGTGTATTGATCGGCTCTAACTCTCCCAGTCTCACTTCCTCACCTTCTCCTGCTGTAATGGAGTTAACGTCCCGGGGTAGAAGACCAGGTCAAGGTTCGCCTTGCTTCAGTTGCTCTTCCTGTTCAGTTTCACAATTGATTTTGCTGGTTCGATATATATGTACATACCTTGCAGCCAAGCAGAAAATATGACGAGTTTGCAACAGATATAAAAATTCATTTTTTATGTTTATGTTTATGTATTGTCTGGCGACAATCTCTGTCATCTGCAGAGTGTGTTATTGTTTTGTTCTTCAAAACAGCAATATGAGATCAGTCTTGTGAGAAATTATAACGCAGGCATTACAGTGAAATACCTGTACTGAGACTAAACCCGCCAGGTGCAAACTTATATAACTTAAAATTCTGTGTGTTAACTGACATATTCAAAGTACTTTTATTGCGTTGTCATTGGGATTACACAGCTCGTTGCATCCACATGTGGGATGGTTTATAGTCTGCAGCGGTGCTGCTACACCCAGTGACCCCGAGACTGGAGGACAATGAGAGACTGAGAGTCGTGTGCCTATATCACAGCAGCCCATCTGAGCATGTGGGTAGCCACAGGGTTCAATTTAGCAAGCAGAACCGGGATCGGCATTAGAATCAGGCTCATTTCCGACCATCGGGAAATTTGTGGCCCGCACTCAAACAGTAGTTTTTCTCGATCGATGCACCAGCGCTGGAGTGAAAGCGCGGGTTATGTTTGGCTGAGTGAGTCGATTAGTGCTGGAGACGCGTACTGCATTCGGCTGGCGACAAAGGTCCTTTTCATCTAATTTGCACTCTGAAAAAGGAGTGTGGCCATGACCTGACTCGCTGTCATTTGTCACTTCCACTGAAAGAAAAGGTAATGCGGCGCATTCCACCGTTTCCTGAGAGCTTGAATTAGCACGGCCTCGGTTCTCTGATAGGACTGGAAAAAAATGAAAATGGAAAACGTGAAGTTTTTACGTTAAACTTGCAATAGTCACTGGCAGAGGAGATTCAATCAGAGGCATTCTCTCTCCCCGCTCTCTCTCTCTCTCTCTCTCTCTCTCTCTGTCTCTCTGTCTTTCTCTCTCTGTCTATCTCTCTTTTGTGTGCATATGTATGTGTGTGTGTGTGTGTGTGTGTGTGTGTGTGTGTGTGTGTGTGTCACTGTCTCTATCTCTCCTTCACATGATCACCCACCCATAAACACATACACGTACACAAACACTCCCAGGCACCCAAGCAGTTCATTTTATTCCGACTCCCTTGTTTATTGTGCTGTAGTCAGACACCACGCTGGCTCCCACTGGCACCACCAGCTGCCTCCCAAGATAGCCTGTAGTGTTGTCACTCCAGACACACTGGGCATGCTATTCAGCAAGGTGTGCTTGGAATTCTATTCCTAGCTCATAAACTGAGCAAAATCATTCGTGGTTTAAACTCTACTTTTGTGGTGGAGAAATTAGAATAGGCCATTTCAACATAATTGATCTAATCAGCAGGTTGGTGCATTTTAATATTAAGTTACTCTGAAAGATGTCTGAAGATCAGATGAAGTTAAGAATGTATTCTGAGGTATTGCACAAATCGGGTCACATCTGACATTTCTTTATTGTTGTGTGTGAGTCTGAAGACAAGGACTTACTGGTGCAGATGACATCAGTGCTCTGGTGCAAACAAAGGATCAGAGCTTGGGGTCGCATCTGGAAGGATGAGCAAAAATCCACATCTTCTTCTGGTCTACTGGCAAACCCTTGTTGGCTGTGTTCCCGCCAATCTTTCTTTCTCTGTCTGATCACAGAATATTGGGCGATTCCAGTGCCAAGCTTGTGGAAATCTTCATTTTTGTTATAAGCCCCCCTTATCCCCTGTACCCAGTAATAATGTGCACTGTGTTATGTGCTGAGGGACTAATTACAGCGACCACTCCAGGCTCTAAAGGAGGTTGCAAGAAGAGGCTATGGTCACTGACATCTAAGAGATAAAGACAAGAATGCATCCAAACGGCCAGAATGAAGACATCTCTAGCAACACTGAGGGAAGGGAGAGTACTTGTGTGGCTTTGGACTTTCAAAATGGCAAACTCTGAAAGCAACCAGCAGCTGTTTGGTGCTGAGTGGCACACTATAAGGGCGTTTTCCATTAAAGGACCCACACTTAGGAGTCTGTCTAGAGCTTTTAGTCACGTCCACGCAAGATTTGAGTGTCCTGCCTTCAGTACGCCTCTGTAAAAACTCATTATCTCAGCCCTTCTGCTCGTCATGAAACTCATTATCCCATCCACTCCGGAGCTGCTGGAGCACGGCGCACATGAATATGCCTACTCTGTGCTTAATTAGCTTGCTTTGCCAGACGATTGCTGGATGTAAATACATGTCAGAGTAATTATTCTCCAAATGTGACACTCTCGAGTTGTTTTGGCGAAAGCCGTACAGCAACCTAGTGGACCTGTTCTTGGGAGAGGCCAAAAAAAGCTCTCCACCTACTCACCAGACCTCCCTTGGAAACAAAAAAAAAAAACCCAGAACAAATCTAGAGCACTACTGGTGCCAGCCCTGTCGTGTGCCCTCTCTGCCAGTCCTGAGGAGTTTATTGTTGTGCCTCCGTGGTGCCATACAACAGTGTACCTCATCATGGGATGCTACCAGACAGCCATTAAAGAGACGAATGGCTGTTGGAGGCATGCCTCGCTCCCTCTGCCTGCCTTTGGCCAACTAATGACAATGGAGGGCCCTTGGAGGAAAGGGAGAATAGATTATTGACCAGGGGCAAAGATTTACACCCAGGCCACAAACGGCACAGGCCCCTGGACCAGATAAATGTGGCAGGTAATTGAGTTTGGTCAGTGAGTCATGTTTGGACCGCCTTTTGGAAGGAGAGGGAAAGAGAATGATAAAGACAGAAAGAAGAAGGGGGGAACGGAGCAGGAGGTGGGTGTCGGCAAAGGGCAGGAGCGAGAGTGCTTTTAAGGAGTGAGGTGTACGCAGTAGGCTTGCCAATGCTGGAAGGAAAGGTGTGAAAACAAAGGGATCTGCTGGTCTCCTATGGGCTTCAGCAAAGTTTAGAGACAGTATTTTTGGGGGGCTTTTCAGAGTCCACTAAAATCACAGGAGAAATCACTTTGAAGGTGACGGAGGGTGGGGGCTTTTACAGGGCGCAATCGATGATGGCAGAGAGGGATAAATGTCACCTCCCCAGGTGTGTAGTTGCTGTAGTGACAGATGCCCTGGCTGGAGACTCCCTGTGGCCTTGGGACATCATGTGGGGTGGACGGCTTGGCAGACCGATTGCAGATCCATGAAATTACTTTTCACACTCTCACTGGCAATAAGGTTTAGGATTACAGAGTTCTCTGAGCTTACTTCAAGAAAAGCAGTGAAATGATCTAAGTGTGTGAGATAGTCAAAGGATTTGAAAGCAGAAAGCTAAGTGAAGCAGAGAGGAGGGTGCTGTGCAGGTGTGTGCAAGTAGATTCTGTGTGTGTGTATATTTATATTTATTTTATTGTTTATGAGCATAGGAAGTTAGCATGAGACTTGCATTGTGTTTTTATACGTGTGTGTGTTGCATCTTAACCGGATGTGTTATCGGGGTGAGTGCACGTGTGTTTATGTGTGTGTGTGTGTGTGTTGCATCTTAACCGGGTGTGTTATCGGGGTGAGTGCACATGTGTGTCCGTGTGTATATGTGTGCTTAGTGTAAGTGCTACATATGTGGATGAGGCACAGTGTCCGAGCTCAAATGTTTGATACCTAGAAGAGCTGAATCATGGCCGTCACTGAGAGAGCCCAGTCAGGCAGAGAGCCCCTCACTCCTCTACAGGAGTGGAGCAGTAGTCTCAAGCAAGACTGCCTTTCTCAAAAGGTCAAGCATGAGGTATGGATTGTAATGAGATTATCTAAAGAGATGAAGACAAACAGGCCCTGTCCTCTATTTACATAATTAGAAATGTGTATTACTATTATATATATTACACACACACACACACACACACACACACACACACACACACACACACACACACACACACACGTATACACATACATGTGCACAAGTATGCTCAGACTGAGCTCACTCTTGCGCGCCCAAGCGTTATGAGTAATGTTTTTCCCAGAAACCCCCATTAATAAAACCTCAGAGTATATCACTAACATGCTGGCTTCGCCGTAGTGATTAAACCCAGGTCTGAGGGCTGGTGAGGTGCCAGGACCGATCTGTGAATGAGTCATGTGCTTTATTACTCACCTTAACTACAATGGCCACTCAGTTGTCAGTGCCCAGTGGGCCACAGACCACTGGAGCTGCTGAAAGGCTGTCCAGCTGAGGAGGGCAAGGGGTGGGGTGGGGTGGTGTGGGGTGGGGGGTTTCTGGGATGAGATGTGGTGGGAAGGTATGGAGGCTGGCCTGCTTTGTGGGCCTCAAGCTCTCTCTCTGCCTGGTACTGAGTCATTTCCTCCATGTGATTGTGTTTGCCCTCCTCTCCCACGCTCCCTGGCCTAGCAGAGCTCGACCAGCGCGCCGGGGCCCACAGAGCTTGGCTCGCTGGTATGCGCTAGAGAGAGTGCGCTCAGAGTGATGTCATGGAATGGCGGTCGCGGTCGGGTGTGTGGAGCTCAGTTAGCGGTGTAAATGGAGAAAGCACACTTTTGACGCCACAGAGTGATGGCAGCCAACACTTCCTGCCCGTGCCCCCAAAGACGTGTGCTCTCCGCATGTTCCTGTGCCAGGAGGAATCCCCAGGAAATGTGCTGCAGCTGCCAGGGAACAACAACAGTACCTGAGCTTCCAGGAGTCTGCTGGTTTAGCCTCTGCGTCATTCTGTTCCACCAGCATTGAGCTCAAATGATGAACTTAAGACGGCATCAAAGAGGACAACCAGCGGAGAATATGTGTTTCCTGTCGCGTGTCTGACACCTTTCCCTGTTCCCTGTGTACCACCTGTCACGAGAGAGAGAGAGAGAGAGAGAGAGAGAGAGACCTTTGTTGCCTCGTTACTTTAGATCAGTCAGATCTGAAGAATAATAACCTAAATGGTTTTCAGTCTTCATAGTAGCGCTTGTGTGCGTTTCGTACTTGCATAAAACAAATACAGGTTCGATATTGTTATTTTTTCCATTCATTTTAGTTCAGTTTTTGTGTTTATTCGGTGGTGTATGACTAGACAACACTATCATTATTTCCACCAAACAGAATCATGAAGAATTTGCTGAGAGGGGAAATAAGTGTCTAGTCGAGGTCATTTGTCAGATATATTGACCATTTCAACTCTGCTGGGTTTTAATGAACTGAGAACCGTCAATAGAGAGGGAAATATATAATTAAAATGGTTTAGGTTTTTTGTGTGTGCATTCATGATGAACAGACTAATGGGTAATATGTATATATTGGGAGAGGACTAGATTAATATGTTTTAAATTGTGCTCAGACGGGGCATTACACTGTTTATTATGTTTCAAAATGACAATTTACAGAGAGTGGTTACTGAGATGATTAAACAGTACCAAGGCATCACTGACTGGTTTTGATGTGTTGTGTATTGACCAGCGAAGAGAGCCTAAATCATTTGACTCTCTAGACTTATCCTGTGTGAAAGAATGCAATTATCTAAGCAGAATTATGCCAAATACATTGATAGAGAATGCTAAAATGGCATGGCGCACGGAAATAATATGACATATTGCATTCTATTATCTCTAATGTTATTTTCTTGAAATGTGATGTGATTGAGCTTGTGCCAGTCCTGCTCTTTATGAGGCAAGCACCAGTGGAAGAGCAATGCGTATTTAAATCAGTGAAGAGAGATATACAGCTGACTTATTGTTGTCATAGTCATTGATTTTGAGATTCGTTTTCTGAAACTCAAGTTTCATCCAAACAAGTGCAGCCCCTCTCTTCAGTGTCACCCCACCCCCGCCCTTCTCCACACATACAGATGCCATCTATTGGGTGGGATACGTGTGATGGGCTACTTGTTTGGTGGCTACTTCCTGGATGTTGGTTTACTACATCATTTCTTGTTTATCTCCTAGATGGTCGGGCAATTACTGAGAGCGTAGACCATTCTGACTTCTTCTGAAATGGGTGGGAAATTTGGCCAAATATTAGCGCTTGCTTATGAGAAACTGATCCTAAATGTGAGTAGGCCCAGTAACATGCAAGCGCAGCACACTGTTCAGTGGCAGTTCAGAGTATGCTTTGATGTATGCTCCTTAATACAGAAAAGTAGAAAAAAATGTCTCTATTTGGACTCGAGCACAGACTAGTAGTGGGAATGAAATTAAATGAAATTAAATTAATTCTGATTGAACTCTCAAATATGGTGAATGAAGAATAAAAGAAAGGATTGTTTTAATTTAAGTACACAGGTCAGTTTAATTTCCTCATCAGTTACACAGGGACTTAAGGTATAAAGCATTCTTGTTTGAGATATTAATGAGGTTTAAAAGATTTTTATCGACGATCTAGACTAAGATTGGATTCAGTTAGAGCCTCTCTAGTGTCTGGCCTGTTTAAAAAACGGGATATCATTTAACTGAAGTGATTCTTCATTTTTTGGAATCTTTGAAAAGACTTGCTTTCTAAAGATGTCCACTTTAACAAGACCCAGTGACACTCTCGATCAGCCGTGTCTTAAGACCCAGTGACACTCTCGATTAGCCGTGTCTTAAGGCCTTTGAAAACTGTTCTGTGCCGAGCATTCCCACCTCCCTGGAAAACTTGTGTTAATTTTGGAGGCATGCTATAATTACCGTCCCAGGAAACCCTAAAGGGGTCATCCACTTAAGTGAATGTAAGCTATTACAGTGCTTTTATATGCCTCCTCTTGTTAATGACTAGAGCAAATTCTATTGTATGTGTTCCAGCAATTCAAGAGTAGACATTATAAAAATTGTGTGAACTCATTTTTGGGCCTTTTTATCGACAGGATAGTACAGAGCAGACAGGAAGCGAGTGGGAGAGAGAAGGGGTCGGACTCAAACCTGCGTCCCAGGAGGCACTAGACTCATGTATAGTGCGGGACGTCGACACTACCACTGTGCTACGGCTATTTATTATTTACATGTATTTCAAGCTTTTATGCATATTCATTTTTATACATTAAAGGTGTAGTCTGCCGTTTCAGTGAAATGCTCCTCAATGTCCTCCAGCTTTCCGTTTAGTGTTTGCGCTCAATAAAACAGCCCTGGCTGTAGTGGTTTGGACAGAGCCATGAACAATTCTATCCAATCAACACTGTACTTAAGGAACGTGGAAGGTATGTGTGTAATTTGATTGGCTGTTGAGCTCAAATATCAACAACTTTTAGGGCATGACTAAAATCTAACATTATTTTAGTTTCTGCAGCATTCAGGTTTCACTGGTGCCTGCCTGTTGTGTTGTAGGTGTCTAACTGATAGCAGAGTTGAACATACCAGCACTGACTGGGCTGGCAGCATGCTAGCAGCTGCGCAAACAGAGGCAGGCCTGAGAGGTTTGGAGAGGAACACTCTGCGTTTGGCACCTGCCCAGGATTCGATTTGAAGTCAGTGGATCGAGTGGAGTGAGAACCGTCAGTCCTGTTCAGAGCGGCAAAGGCCCGCTGTGAGATATGTTTGTCGAGGCATGGCCACGCCTCATAATAGGGCTGCTGCTAACCCACCTAAGAGCCGCCCAGATTTGAAGGATCCAGGACGACCATGCCAGCTACACAGCCTAGCATCTGTTGTCAGTATTGCATATTGAGCCCAGCTCCGATTGTGACATTTAGCATAGTAGCATAGAGACCCAAGATACAAGATGCAGCGCACTAATGTAGTGACCAGCATGGTCTATCACGCTCATCTAAAGCAGGCAGAGTCTGAAGCTGTCTGTAATGTGACCCGTGTCACCAGGCCGTGGGGCTCAGTGGGTTTTCCTACACACTCACCCATGGTGTGTGAATAAGGAAATAGCTGGTGTAACTGATGTGTTACTGCTTGGTCTCGGGTTACACGCTTATATTCATTTGGCATACTTGTCTCTATAACTCGGCCATGGTATAAAAACAGCTCGTGCAGAGGTGGAATATTTTCCTTGAGAGTAATTAATACTTTAAGGGAAAACACTTACAGTCACTGTGAGCAGTTTCCCTTACAGTTAAACGTCTGCCTTACAGACTGTTTGGTGAGATCCAGGTCAAGTCTGCCTGAGAGTAGCCCTTGACTGACAGTGGTGAGGAGTGGTCTGATCCGGCAGCCTTAAATAAACACGTCAGAATGAATACCCCAGTGCTGGAAATATGTGCCTGTGAATCCTGACATGATCACATCATGGGTAAGACTAAGGTCAAAGGTCAACGCTTTAGGCTTCATCCCTGTAAAGCCAGAGGTCAGCCCACCAGACTTTCCATCATCACCACCACTACCCCTTTGAAGGGACTTTCAACAGCGCTTAGGAAAGATCTATATTTGGGCTCCAAAGCTGACGTGGGGCAACAGCCCGGGAACCTTGTGTGCAGATAAGTCCATCTGAAGCACTTAAAAAGTACACAGACAATGAGAAGCAACAGCTGGAAGAGGGTTTAGAAAAAGTCCCACTCACTCACTCACATTTAAATAAAACACATTGTTAATGAATGCTGGCTGAGGTACGGTCCTGGAGGAAAAACCCTAGGAGTTACTCAGACTCCATCTGTTTGATCCCAGGCAAATGTTGATGAATGAAGCTGCATTCTGTGCCTGTGTGAGGCAGACTAGAGGAACGTTGTCTGCATTCCGGAGCTGCACTTGGAGACAAATGGCTAAGCTGTCAAGGAGTGTCTCTTTCCAACACCAGTGTGTCACCATACACACATACATGCTCTTAGATATATTAGACACACACACACACACACACACACACACACACACACGTCCTCACACCTTATTCCCTCTCCCCACCATGCACTGTGAGAGTCAAGTGGGCTAGTTCAGTTTTTCTCTCTCTGTATTTCTCTTGTCTTTTGTGTGTTTGATGTCAACACTTTCTCATTATGTGACAAGGGCATCTCTACGACTGAGGAATGAAGTGTGTGATGTTCATGAGCTGCTACTCTGTGTTCATGTTTGACTGTGAACGTGCGCCGCGCGCGTGTGTGTGTGTGCGCATGCTTGCTTGCTTGCTTGCGTGCGTGCGTGCGTGTGTCTATCTGTGAGTATTCCTTGCTGTGCTGAGCTGTGACTGCTGTCTTTTTGCTGGACTGGAACAGGTGAGACACAGATGGTGGGTTCTCCCCTAAGCCATTAGTGCCAGGCCCCAGTCTGTCCCCATCAGAGCTCCTCTTCTCCCAGCCACAGCCCTGAGTCTGCCCCCCCCCCCCCCATCCCCAGAGACGAGCAGAGCTCACACTAAGCATAGCAGGCCAGTGAGCAATCTGCCACTGGGGGACCGCTGCATCAGAGCAGGGGGAATTCCATGTCGAGAGATTTCATCCAGTAGAAGGCTTTAGCTTCTTACTCTTGTAGCACCAGTTGGCGTGTTTTTGCCACATATGTTCTGTGTGTGAGTCAGTGTGGGAGGGGTCTTGTGCCTGTGTGTGTGTGTGTGTGTGTGTGTGTGTGTGTGTGTGTGTGTGTGTGTGTGTGTGTGTGTGTGTGTGTGTGTGTGTGTGTGTGTGTGTGTGTGTGTGTGTGTGTGTGCGTGTGTGTGTACATGTGTGTGTTCACATAGCTGTTGGATGCTGGCAGCCATGGCTTTTGTGTAAGGGTGAGTGCATGTGTGTGTGTGTGTGTGTGCGTGCGTGTGTGTGTGTGTGTGTATGTGTACATGTGTGTGTTCACATAGCTGTTGGATGCTGGCAGCCATGGCTTTTGTGTAAGGGTGAGTGCATGTGTGTGTGTGTGTGTGTGCGTGTGTGTGTGTGTGTATGTGTACATGTGTGTGTTCACATAGCTGTTGGATGCTGGCATCCATGGCTTTTGTGTAAGGGTGAGTGTATTTTTAGCACACCTAAAGCCTGCACACCATGTGTCACTTTCTGGCCCCCGTCAGCTATGTGCCACACACGGCTACACACAAACACAGACATACACACCAACACACACTTACACATTTGCACACACACACACACACACACACACACACACACACACACACACACACACACACACACACACACACACACACACACACACACACACACACACACACACCACAGAGGGAGAGAGAGGGGGGGGGGGGGGCATTGTTTTCCCTCAATGTTTAAAGCCATCATGTTTTTTGGGCTGTTATCAGAGGTCCTGGGTGAGGCCATTCGTCTTGATTTATGTGGACAAAATAAACACCTCTTATTGTGGAAACACTGTCCAGGCAACACACACACACACACACACAAGCAAGTAGAGTTGCCTACACTGCCGTGTTGACTCGCTGCTAGACTAAACTAACTGTTTATAAGATGTCTCCTGGTATTTTATTTTCTGAAGTGTTTTGGTTGACTTGTCTCATTTTGTACTGTTGGTCATCATGATGCTCAGGAGAACTTCTTTGCAGGACACCTCAGGGCTTTTTAAATGAGGGTGAGATTACAAATTCATGTGTTTTAATATTGAATCACTATCTTCCTTGTGGAGGTGCTGACAACATTGGGTAGCACGATGGTCACTGGACCATTATACAACAGCTGGGCTTGAGGGCCCTGTGCAAAAACACACACACACACACACACACACACCACCATTACCTTGAATGCCCTCGCACAAGTACTGAGTACTTTTATACTTTATATCACATTCACCTCACTTGATTTGCTCCACAAACACACACACACACTCACACACACACACACACACACACACACACACACACACACCGGTCTGCATCTCCTCACGATTCCCCATGACTGGAGCCCAGAGTACAGTGACCAATAAAAGCACGTCAGACCTGAAACATGCCAGTGTGTTCATAGTGATACGGATACAGGGATGTGTGTATTCCACCCAGCAAGAATTATGAGTCAACAGTGCAGCTCGGTCCCTGCTTTGACGAGGCAGTCAGAGAACAGTCAATCATTATTTTATGTCTCTCAGCCTGTGCTTGCACTCAGTGCAAACAGACTGGAAGTAAGTCAGAGTATTGGAACAGTATTATGGCTGTTTGAAGCCACATATCCTTACAGAATCTTGTGGTCTTGCTCAGTATGTTTCTGGAACCTGGTTAAGGTTTGCCTTCTCGTGTCTTGCCTTTTCGTGTCCCCATCATGTCAGACTTGAGGATGGACACCTGTTTGTGTGAGTGCAACACCTGGCTCCAGTGGAAGACTGGAGCCCCAGCTGCGTGGCCCTGAGGCGGCAGCCCATCCTGTGAAATCCCCAGGGACCTGAGGTTAACTGGGACAAATGCTGCTGCATCAGACATTAAAGAGATTCGTCACACTTGTTATCACGCCTTTGCTACACTGTCCAATTCTCTCAGCGCTGGCCATTTAGCCACAACTAGAGTTTGGTTATTTCCACTCGTCTCCTGTGCTGTCATCCAGTTAAAGAAAGCAGACAGAGAGGCGCATTACAGCGGCTATACTGTAGCGTTATGGTCTTCGTGTTCCCATAAAATACTGAGCTGCAGTAACAGTTATACAGTAATAACTGTCCCTGTGTTTTGACCCACATCTTAGCTTATTCGTTATGTAAGGACAGCAAACCAACATAGTGGGCTCCATATCCACATTCCTGAGAACTGAGGGATGATTTTGTTCACTGTTTTAGTTTTTCTGACTTTGAACAATGTACTGCATGTTGTCTCAACGCATTGGATTATGGTCAGAGTCAAGCCCTTTTCTTAGCCACTGTCTTTCCATAAAATATCATCCCTCTTGCTGGGACAATGGATGGGCTGCCATTGTCAGTGTGTTAATCATTTTAATGATTTTGGTTGTTGATTTAATTAACGCAGTTACTAATGATGGCAGGCGTCCACTTTGAGTAAGTTGCCTGTGCTCGGTGCTGACTTCCATAACCTTCACGGCTGGACGCCCTCTTCTCACAGAGGCTCATTAAAAACTTTGACCCTTATTAATATCTCTCCGACTATCCTTCCTCACTCCTTTCTTCCCCTCTAGGTTCCACAGCAGCTCTGCTGAGAACAGCCAGTTTAGTGCGATATGGGGGAGTATGCGAGCACACGCACAATAGTATCCCCATTTGCCCTATGCGTGCATTTTTCTACTTACAGAAGAAGAAAAAAACACTTCCATGACTATGTCTTTTAATACCCTGCTGCTATTTTAAGCCCTCAGACAAAACTGCTAAATAACCCACATGACCGGGGACCAGGCGTCTCACTTCCAAACTTTGGACGTGGCCTTGTCTACAGTTCCCTTAAGACGTTAGTGACTGGCGTCAGCCGTGTGGCAGACCCCTCGCCGGTGATGAAAGCAAAACAAATGTGGGCCAGTAAAGGTCAAGGTCTCCCCGTCTGAAGCTGCCCCCATGGGCACGGGGCTGTTGGGAGTTAATCCCTCATAATGGGCCCATGTGCAGTTGCTGTGTGTGTGTGTGTGTGTGTGTGGGGTAGGGGGGTGTGGGGGGGTGAGATGTGTGGTGTGTGTGTATGTGTGTGTAGTCGGGGTGGGGAGTGGGGGGGGGAGAGGACAGTTGTGCGCTCTGGAGCCCACTGCTCACCACAGCTTCCCAGCTTGCTCCGTCACCTGGCAACTGGTTGGAATGTGCAGCTGGTGAATTCTCCCCCACCTGTCCCCCTTTTTCTGGGGCTCCCCTGCCATGAGCGTATGGGCCTAAAAATAAAGCAACAGCGCTGACTCTGGCAAGTGTAAAGGGAGTGGCTTGTGGGGGGGCCATGCCTGGCAAGGAGTGGGTATGAATAGTGGCAGCGTGGAGTTGGCAGAGTTGGGCTTGGTGTCTTATCAGTCCACACTTCAGACCCATTTATGCCCCATCACGTCTTCCAAATGATGCTCCACAGAAATACAATCTTCCAGGTAAACAGATTGGTGCCCATCTGACATGTTGCAGTGCTACATCTGTTTCTCAGACAGGCATTAGTTAGGATGAAAACTATGACTGTTAAGCAAACGATTTCCTGTCAAAATCTCTAAAAAAGACTCCACCGCTGGTCTGCTTTGCAGCTTTGCTGCTTTGCTTTGTAACAAACTCATATTTTTGAAACTGGCAAAGAACACATGTTAAAAAATTGTTCAGGTATTGATTTTTTCTCAATGCTGAATGCAGTTTGTCACAGCCGCTTAATCACGGCCCCTCAGGATCTTCCAACTCAGTGAGCGTGTTTCGGCCGACTGGGCCAACTTTAATGGTTTGAGAGGAATTTCACCGTTTCTCAACTTAAATTCCAAAAGAGAAATATCTCTGTCCCCAGAGGAGAGAAGAGACAGAGGGCCGAGCAACCAAGCACATCTCTTCGTGGGAGTCTCGCAGAGCCTAGTGTGCAGCAGAAAAGCTCAACCAAATGGCCCACTTTATCCCAGCAACTCCGAAAGCCTGACGCACACACTTTATTTTTAGGATGTTTTTAGTGAGGAAACAGAGACTTACCCAAACACTCCCACTTCAAAGGTGTTTTCCCCCTTTTCTGATTTTTTTTTTCATTTAGGGACATTTTATTGCTCCTTTTTTTCCATAATTTTTCAAAACTATCCGAACATGCACCATCAGAGTTTTTGAGGCCCCGGTGTGTTTGTGTTGATTAGCATCAAGGCTGAAGTTCAGTGTCTTCTCTCTGTTCATGCCATTTCCCTTTTCGTACAGCAAGTACAAATGATGTGAAGATACTGGAACTGGGTAGATCCCAGTTTCAACTTCATGAATATATTTTTTGTTTAGCAAATGAATGAATGAATGAAAATACAAGGCCTTCCTCTTCACAAACCTCCTGGATGCAGGGGGAGAATAATAAGAGGAGGCTAGGATAGGTTCTTTGTACTTGGAACTCTTTTCAGATATAATTTGTTTACCACAAAGGTTCCAGTTAATGTTCTTTTTAAATATTGCCGGAGTCTATATAACTCATTTGTGGTCTGATATTGAAGTTCAGTGCCTGCATTACCTCTCTTAATTAGCATTTGTGTTTACCTCGCCTGATCAAAGTACATGTGTCCTTTTTGTTGCACTTCACAATTGAAATGATTCACAAAATCAAAGACCCTTCTATGCTAGACTTAATATGGGTTATTATTACGACATCATGTCAAAACCACATTATGATACCAGAATCACATCTCTCTCTATATATATATCTCCCTCTCTTTCTCTCTCTCTCTCTCTCTCTCTCTCTCTCTCTATCTCCCTCTCTCTCTTTCTCGCCTTATTTATTTATTTCCCTTTTCCAAGTGAAATACAGAAGGGGATGTGATGTAGATCTTTGTAAGGCACAGTTTGCCAAACAGGTTCTCGGCAGCAGATTTCTCATGCTTGCTACGGTGTGACTCCCCTCGATGCTATCTGTGCTGCTATTGTCTGGAACCTGACCTGTTGGGGCAAAGAGCGCAAGGCTTTGGTCATGGATAAATGGTGCCCAACACACAGTAGGGCTCTGGCTCAAAGGCATTGTGGACACGCATCCTCTTCGCCGTCCCCCTGTACGCTAACACAGCCTTGCTTACCCTTACACAGCCACAGGGATTTTACAAAGCCCTGGTACTGTAGTTTCCTACACGACAGAGAGGATCTTGAAGAGACTGCTTTACAGAGAAGAAAGAGCAATGCTGGAATTTGTATTCTCTGGTGAGAAACGGGGTTGTGGGGGGGGGGGGGGGAGAGAAGTGCCTTGAATGTCAAACTGCGGTATGTCTCAGGGTGCAACAATGTGAACTGACAGTATAATGGAGCAGCCTCTTAAAGGGAGGGAATATTGAGCTCTTTTGTTCTTGGGCTTGTGTTCATGTATTCCTTTATTGGTTCTGTTTTGCTGAATATGACGTCTCAGCAGTTCTCCTGTCACACCTCACCAGTCCTGCACACCGACTTTTGCGGGGATAAGACATTAGATTTCCACCCCCCTCTCACCACTCAGTCTAGTGTGTTGTCTGCACTCCTCCCTCTCTCAATCGCTCTCTCTCCTCCTCCTCCTCCTCCTCCTCCTCCTCCTCCTCAGGCCCAGCAGTAAACGATAAGAAGCCAGACTGTGTGCTCCATCACTTTATCTTGTTCTTTCCCTTATCTCCGTAATATAACACCACCCCTTATTTCCAAACAACACAACCACACCTGATTGACCTGTTGGGCGGTGGAGCTGTCCATTTTTTATGTAAGGGAAATGTAATCATGTGCCTCTTAAGAGGTAAAGTACTTCTTAGAGATTTTTTCGGAGAGTGTGAAAAGCCAGGTCAAATTAAATTAAAGAGCAATGGCAGTTGCTAGCTTTGCCGTTTCATTATTCCTGCTTCTTGTGAAACAGCCGCAGTATAACATGATAGATTATTGCCTATCATGGTTTATTGTCATAATCTTTTATGGAAATTGAAAATTCATTACATTATGTGGCCCTTGTGCTGTAGTTCTATCTGTTAACAGTTATCAGTGATTCTCTCTCTCTCTGTGTGTGTGTGTGTGTGTGTGTGTGTGTGTGTGTGTGTGTGTGTGTGTGTGTGTGTGTGTGTGTGTGTGTGTGTGTGTGTGTGTTTGTATGTGTACCCAAATGGCCCTTGCAGAGATTTATTCAGCCACCTCAAGAGCATGCCAGACTCAACAGCAGGCAGTCACTGTTGTTCTATTCCTCCTTCAACACTGTGGCTTATGGCTCCTCATAATTCATGCACAACCTATCAAATCAATGGCCAACATATTGTGTCCTGATATAGCGGGATAATTAAAGTTGTTAATTGTTATCATTGCTCACTGATAGTCTTGCAGAAGAACCTGTCTGTGTGCGTAGGTGTGAGAGCTGTGTCTTCACACATATGTGCACCTGCTTCCTGGCAGCGTGCATGTGACCCCTTTTCAAAAGCCCGAGGACCATCGTCCACCCCCTCCCCTCCCCACCCCCGCCTCACCATACCAGAGGATGTCTCCTGTCCATCTATCACAGAGGATTGGCCTGCCCTCTTTACGGCTGATTTTCTTTCTCTCAGGCCATTCACACTTCCAGACAGTTCCTCGGCTGCTGCAGCTATCTCTTCAGAATGCCTCTGTTGTCAAGGGTGTCATTCTGGTGCTCAGGGGCAGAATGGGTTGAAATGTTCAAATTTCTCCTTCAAAAGATGCATTGTGACGGGCAACTCCTGCTGTAGCTCAGGTAGTTTTCCCCACAGTGCTTCCAAAAGCAGATTCTTTTTTTCCCCCTCAAATGTTCTCCAACAGAGCTCTGAGCAGGATGATGCTTCTTGGCCTAAGAGTGAACATTTTGGGCTATGAAGGTGGCATGCTTCTGTGAGCAAACTTGTGGCTGAAGCAATCCTTTTTATCGCTAAGTGTTGAAGTGAATAATTTCCCTTTGCAGCAAATCCAGGATGCTCTTCACCTTTCGTTTAGCTAAACAGCGTCTGCTTAGGATATCTCACCGTGAGCTTTTCCTGTCTAGTGCTTTCCTTCACACTCGCGCAGATGTGCCGTCGGAGGCCACTCCTGCCACAGCCAATGTGCCGTGTCTTTGAGAGGCGTCCCTCCCCAGGTCTGCCAAGCGCCAGCCCTCAGATGATCAGCGGATCTGAGAGCGGGGCGATTGGTATGCAGATTGGTGACGGAGGTGTTTAACTGGGGGGGAGGAGGAGGAGGGGGAGCTGTGGAGGTCATAGATCTGGCATGCGGAGAGTCAGTGCTCATTAGTGGGCATTATCCAGTGGACTGTCCTCCCTCCCTGTGGACCAGGAGTTATGATGGTGGAGGTGGATATCCACAGACAGCCGCATCATTTCACACTCCACTGCCTGCTCTGGGACTAATGGGGGTCACATTGAACCAGACTGGATTTGTGACCCATTCCCTATATATCGGGGCCTGGCCTCGGTGGTAACAAGCTGCTGGTTGTTACTGTTCCAGTGCATTTTTCAGATGGACATAGAGTAGTGTCTCTCCAATAGACATTAGTCTCCAGATACCTCAAAACACTGTTCTTTTTCTCTCTCTCTCTCTCTCTGTGTGTGTGTGTGTGTGTGTGTGTGTGTGTGTGTGTGTGTGTGTTAGTGTGTGCGGCTAAAACCTCTGAGAGTAAAGCAATAGCAAGATGAGAGGAGGCTTCTTTTCAGAGCTCTCAAAGGAAGGACCTTATCAAAGAGCCATTCTAAAGAAAAAAGGCTTGTTTCTCCCTTAAATTCTCAATTACCACTCTGATAAAAAAAAGGGCTTGTGAACTTTGAGAGGGCAATTGAGAATGTTAGCAAGTCTTTGGTGCCTTCAGATTTACAGGAGAAATATTCACTTTATGTGTGCACAGAAATAATGTGGACAGTGAAAGATTGATCTGTTTCATATCAGCAACACTTTGCGTAAGATTCTGATTGTCTGGATTAATAACTGATCCAGTCAAACAAAGCAAAGAATAGCATTCAAATCCATGTTTTGCTTTTCCAGAAGTGTTCAGATTCAGAGACAAAAAGTGAATCACGCTCGGAAGAGTGGCTATGGGAGGAAGCAATGAGAGGGTGCACCATAGCAGTGATGGGAATAACCGCCCTTTTCAGGGGAGCTGGATAGTATGGCCCTGTTCCTCTCGATTCTCTTTTAGGGGACAGGTGTTACACGTACACACGTGAACATGCATTCAGCTGCATTCACACACAAAACTTCCTGCCGGGTTGTGGGCATGTTTATTTGTGCTTTAGAACCTCTCTTCATTCACTCTCTAGCTCGCTCGACCACCACTGTGCTCCCTCTCTTGATTCACTCTCTAGCTCGCTTGACCACCACTGTGCTCCCTCTCTTGATTCACTCTCTAGCTCGCTTGACCACCACTGTGCTCCCTCTCTTGATTCACTCTCTAGCTCGCTTGACCACCACTGTGCTCTCTCTCTTTCTTGAGCTGAGGAGGAGGGGCTAACTTTGAATGGTGTGCTTACAAACAGCAACCAACAAATCCTACTCGTTGTTCCTTTAACGAACCTAACCCAACAATGTCTGCCTCTTGTGACTGGCTGTTTTTCACTTTCTCACATTGGCATTATAGGGGAGTGGAGTGGATTTAGGGCAGGCAGTGAAATGTGGGCACAACCATAAAATAACAGCTCTCAAGTACAACAAGGTTCCCTTCAAACGTACCAAAGAGGCATTGAAAAGAATCAGATTGTTTGCGAACCTAACATCACCACACACTGTAAGGACCTCTGCTGAGAAGGATGTTGAAAGGAGCAACAAGGCCAAACTAAATAAGTGGGAGAGGATAGCCATTATGCACCTTCTCCAAAAGAGCCGCTGCTCTTCAGGCTAAACCTTGAATCCTCTAAAGCAAATGTGTTTTTGCTTTAAACAGTGATTTGCTGTCCTTTCACCATGTGAAACCTTGGTACACTAAATGTGTTTGTCCATGTGGCAATGTTGTGGTCATGTTGTCTCTATTTGCCCTCAAATATCCAAAGACAGACAATGTTGGCAAAATAATATAATTTGCTATTTGACCATGCGCCAGCAATGAGAATATAAAGCGGTAGACTGTAGGTTGCATGACGTATTATATAGCCTACAAGATGAACACAGCAGGCTGCTTTACTTTTACAAGATATGCCTAGCGCAAGTCTAGGGCAGAGAAGTACGATTCCATTTTACAGCTCATACTGTCTAATGTAACACTTTTGACAGCCTTTCTAGCTAGCTCACATGGTAATGTCTAAAGCCACAGTCTAACAGGATATCCTCACAGGGAAGTGGCTAGGCAACTTGCAATTCCCTGTTTGCAGGATACTGAAATATGTAATTTTTCTCAATCTTACTTCTTAATTTTAAAGGACTCAATCCTACAATTTCACCGTTTAGGGTCTAACTGATCACGATGTCATCAAGACCACAATGTTTTCTGATGGAGTACAAGCAGACATTTTGTTGTTTCTACAGCATCTGGCTAAGTAATATTGTGCCATAATTCTGTCCATTTCCCCCATAATTATACAGTTGAAGTAGTAGCATTATTTATTTTAACAAATACATTTCCCAATCCCAAATATATGTGAATAAAAAATGAGGATAAGGCTTTTGAGTGTAGCCTTAAAATTAGCACAATGTGTAAATAAACTATGCAGAAGAAAACAGCACATTAATAATGTGCATCATTAAGAAATATTGCATACAACAATGCAGAATACAGAATGCAGTAAAATATAACATTATTTATTACTCTACATCGTACGTATTTTGTTCAGCGTTGTGTGGTCAGTTTGGGGTCTGATTTCAGGCCTCACTGTTGTGTATATCACACAGTTTCCATTCAGCAACTAGACTTAGCATTGATATAATTTGTGCAGACTTATTATGGTCAACGTTCCTTCATTTGCATTCTACCATGTCAAGTGCATGTGTGAGTACAAAGAAAGAAAGCATGCAGTGAAGCATGCAGTGTACTCCCACCTCTCCACCCCTCCACACCCATTTTCTGTCTGTCAGAACATCATGCGTTTTCTTCAACTTTCCCCCCCTCCCCTCCCCTTTGCTCTACATGACAGTAATTGGCCTGGTAGGTTGCCTTCAGTTATACTGTTGCATCAGCATGTAAGCCAGTGAACAGGTCTGACCTGAAAAGGTGAGGCCTTGGATGCACAGAGATGTACATTTTCAAGTGTTTGTGAACTTGGCCTGTGGCATTGCCTGCAAAGAGATATTTCTTTTTTCTGAACAGTTTTGATTCTTGGCTATTCTCCTAGGACTAAGCCTATTCTAGTAGTCAGTGCTGGTCTGTTGCAGCATAGCATTTAGTTTTTATACCGGGTTTACTGAAAATATTCCTGGTTTCCATTCTTCTCGAAGGGTGGCATCGTGACTATGCAAGTAGCAGAGGTTAAGACCGAATTAATGGTTGGATTTCAGGGGTCATGCGAATGCTGTGACTTTATTTCGACAACCCTCATTCTGTGCCCTGTCCACGTATCAGAACATATAACTAACTCAACGAAGCGGAACTAGTCTTATTATAATGGCTGCCGGTGTTTCAGGGCACGATTATCAACGCTGGCTTATGGAGCCTTTAATTGCCTCATTTAATTTGTTCACATGTGGAGCAGAACAATGTCAACCTGCTGCAGTGAAAACCGATTAGCTCCAAGGACGCATTACACGCAAAACAAGCCTTCTGGGTATTTCTGCTTCCTTGCTCCCTTGTCATGTGCTCTTGTTGGCGAGTGATCTGCACAGAAGGTTCTGTCAAACCATGTCTACCTCTTTATATCACTGGAAAGCGGAACAGGTGTCTACACAGTCTCTGGCATGCCAGAATGTGGTTGCCTTGGTCTTGCGTATCCAACTAGGCAACCAGAGGTCTGGGTTAACTGCATATCGGCACTGGACATTTTTTTTATGAGTTTTCCCACACAACAGAATCTCATTGCTCAGTCCAGTGGTGGTTCTTGTCTCATTAAGATTGATGAGAGTGCAGTGTCATGCCTGGGTTAGCGGCCTAGTGCCAATCAGGAAGAGGGGTGCCAAGAGCTATGCCTGGTTAAACGACTAATGAATGAGCTCATTTATTCATCATCTTATTTATCGGGGAAAAACTGAAATGATGTAAGAACACATCCAGCTCTTTGAATATACTAGATGGAATGGGTTTCACCCTCTATGGAAGAGGAAAGATTTAGCTTGAATGTAGAAAGGGTTTGTTTGTTCTTTACCACCTGTAATACAAAGATTTGAATTGAAATTCTGTACATATATTTATGTTAACACTTCGGTTAATACGCACATCATAGAATTGACAGTTCTGTTCTGAATTCAGACGTAAGTGTGGACTCCAACACTTTGGCCCAGTGATTTGAGTAAGCATTCTGTTAGGCTGAAGTGGAAACATGGTGATTTAATTACCTCATTAGAAATATAAGGATACCAGTTTTTTTCCGTTAACAGCTTCATGCAATAAGGGCTGTGTGCTGTGGTTGTTTTTATCCCCACAACTTGTGACCCATTAAAACTTGTCCTGCCTTTGACCTGTGTTGCACTACCCTTATGCCCCAAGTCAAAAAGTAAATCATGGAAAGGACAGGATAACAATCCAATATTCTCTGCAATGTAGATATTTTGCTGTATGTCTCCTATAGATTCAATGCTAATTATAGTGGAGTGAACAAATCATAATTTAAATTGACTATCAATACAACAGTGATTGTTGGTGAATGTTAGATTACATTTTATGCCATTTTCAAGATAGTTTGTGGTTCAATAAATGGATTTCCCTTGTTGTGTGAAATTGGGTGGAGAAGTGGCTTGTCTCATTTGTTAGAATTGTAATGGCTGTTTGAATTAAACTGTATCAGTCTTCAACTCAGACTGCACCGTGTTGGTACTCCAGGCAAATTGAGCCAGTTCCATCTCCATGTGTCTGCATCCCTGCAGTGTTAAGAAAAGGGCATCTTCTGCATCAGTTTGTACTCCAAGGTAATTTCATGTTTTGAGCCAGATTTTGCATGTCTTAACAGAAGATGATCCCCTCTCCTGTGGCTGTCAGCGTTAAGGAGGCCTGAGTAGCATCTGTGCTAACTCCAGATAACCAAACCCCTTAAGTCCTGAGCAGGCAGGGCGTGTTGACCTACAGAAAATGGTCGTAGGATTTAACGAGGATTGGTGGTGAGGGTCTTTTCACCGGAGAAATAAATGTAGAGTTGGTAACAGCTTGAGCAAGGATTTTTTTCCAGTCCTTTTTTCTCCCAAAATCAGGCTTGGGGAATTGCATATCTATTTTTGTCTATTATTTCTTTTATTTTTTTATATTTGCATAGCTCATCACTGCTTTTAGGCATAGTCCCTCACAAACTTTCACCAAAATCCTCGTGGTCAATCATTTTAGCTATTCTCTCCTAAGAAACATTAACCCATATTCCTTTGTATTTGATGGAGCATACTAAGCAGTGCATTACACAGCAAAGAGGTAGTTAATAGTGGTAAACACAAGTGTTCTCTTCTATTTACAACTTCAAAAACATTTCAATAATGCTGTCCAACATGTACCGTTTACCTTCAGCTGCAGTGGAAGAGTACATGCAGAATTCCATTCAGTTCTTTTGTGTTTTCTCACTTCCCCCTTCAACACAAACAAGTGAGATAAATTTGTGGGTGGCAGAGATGTTATCTCCTTGAAAGAACCACCATAGCAGGTGCGGAAACAGCAAAGAGAGCCACATATTGGTACCCAAACTACAACATTACACCCTTTCTCCCAGCATACAAAGACAAACAGACACATTGTGATGTTTGCTTTCATTTCCTCCACACTAAGAACCCCTGGTTTCACCAAATTGGTATGGAGCACTACGGTACTCATGATCTGGGCACTTGACATGTTGTCTCTTTGTCATATCATGATTCTTGGAAGAATTTGTGGATCTTCTATTCATTCAGTTTAACTATAGAAAACAGCCAATAAAGTAGGGCTTTAAAAGGAGCCTGGCACAGTTCGCCTGGTCCGTTACCCATCTAATGCTCGTGTGCTCAGCGGCGTGTTGCATGCGCTGACATGCCTGGCGGTTTATGAGAGCGATCGATCCCCTCACCACAGAGGTGCATTGATCGCCTGCGTTATTACCCCAATCCCCACGCTCTCCTTGGAGTCACGAGCCCCACGTGAGAAGGGAAAAGTCACAAAGAGTTTTCAGTTTTTATTCCCCCCCACCCCCCTCCCTAGCACCCAGCCACTCTGGTGTCCCTGCTCTGGACTCTGTCTGTGTATTTGTTTGTTTTTGTTTCAGTTCGTTCCTCATTTCTGTTTTGTGAGAAGGCTCTTGGCAAGCCAACGCCAGCCCCATTTACATATCTGATTCACTGGCATGCTGCTGTGCCTTTGCTGTTTTGAATGAGTTCCCAGATGCACTTATTCCTGCGCAGTGGTTCATTTGGGGAACTTAGTTAATTAGTGTGTGTGTGTGTGTGTGTGTGTGTGTGTGTGTGTGTGTGTGTGTTTGTGTGTGTGTGTGTTTTTGTTTGTGTGTGTTTACTGTGGTGGGCTTCTGTGTGTTTGTGTGTGTAATGGAGTCTCAAGGCACCTAGCACAGACAGTTTCTCAGTGGTGTCTCCACATGACACTCTCTGTGAAATCCACAAAGGAAGGTCTTGTTTTAGCAGCCGGGAACCTCTGCCACTTTTGGACTGATTAGTTTACCCTGCAAGAGAAACAAACAAATAACATGTATTTGTCTTGAGCTTGCATGTCGTTGGGTGACCATTTTATTTTAACACACAGAATATTTCAGGTAATGAATGGTCTTCATTTTGAGAGGTTGAATTTTAGTCATTCCTAGCTGTGTTGCAATATACTTTCAGTCCTGCTTAGCAAATGCATGTTCAGAACAGGTGTTACCGCCTTTCTGATTTAAGCATGTGTTTGTTTTCAGTGGAATGCCAAAGTCGAACCTGGCGGTGCAAGTTGTAAGCAGAACAGGTTCTATTTCTCTGGAAACCATGCCAGTCTTTTCCCCTTGATCGTTCATTTTGAGCTGGTCGTTTCGGCTAAGCGAGTGACACTGGGTTCAATTTGACAGCTGTGGGCTCCTCCGGTGCTTCAGCTCGCTAGCTGAGTTTGGGCTGGAGTTGGTTCTTCTTCACCTTCCTTGGGATTTCAGACGGGTTCTCTCAGGCGGACGCTCCAGGCTTGCAGGTGGCTGTCAGTCAGCCAGTGCTCCAGAGCACCGTGAGGAATGCAACCTACACAGCAGCCGAGAGCGTGTGATTCTCCTCACCTGACACCAGTACATCGGGTGTTGGTAGATTGCCGGATCGTTAAGTGATCTAAAGGAATTCAATAAAAATTAATAAGGCTTGTGCTCTCCCTTGGTGCTCTGTGAGCTGGATATTCTCCTCCCTGATAGCCAGGTGTGACAGTGCCACCCTTATTTCAGAAGGCTGATTGTTTGGAAGTGGAAAAAGCTATCCCTGGCCTTCAGAGACATTTCATGGCTGACTGAGCTTTTCTGAGAAAGCTAGCTACGTATATACCTGAGGACTTCCTGTCTGACCTGAATGGATGGTTGTAGGGCTCTTGCTGGAGAGAGAGAGAGAGAGAGAGAGAGAGAGAGAGAGAGAGAGAGAGAGAGAGAGAGAGCTGAAACCAGTTCAGCATGACTTAGGTAACAGCTTAAGTGCAAACCTTACGGCCATCCACGGGACATTCTTATCTCCACCCCATTTAAGCACTCTTCCAGAGGTCAATGTGGGCCTTGGCTGTGGAGAGCACTGGCCCTGCACTGCCAGCAAGTGTTGTGAGACCAGCGGGGGGACGCAGGGGTAAAACATCTGATTACATTCCCTCAAACATCAGATCAATAGGGCCTGAATGGGGAGCTCATCGATCAGGCCGCGGGGCAGCTAATTTATGCCCATTCTCTGCCGATTTCTCCTCGCCAAGGCACCAGGGCATGAAATTCAAATTATTATTACAGACAGGCAATTCCATTTTGTGGGGGACGGATGTGCAGTGCTCTGCGTTATTGGTTCCTTTCCTTATGAGTGGTAAAGTCTTGCCCTCTGCAGCCAAGACGGCGGAAAGTTATTGCGCCAGTTTATCACCGTGGCACTGCCCTGGCATCCCCTGCGATCTGTGTGCCTCGGGGGGGTGGCCAATCTATCTAAACACAAAGCTGTGCACGAGGAGAGCCGCGGGGTCAGTAAGGATTGGTTACGAATTATTCAGACTCCGTGCACATATGACTTGTGTGCTCTGTAAGAATGTCCTCTTATCGTATTATAAAGCTCCAAACAGGCTCTAAAACAAGACTCACCAATGGCTAAAAAGGTAAACGACAAGTCAAAACGACACTGAGGAGGAGAATGGTGAGCTGTATATGATGAGGTCAGATTGTAGCACATCCATTAGCACAGAACTGATCTCCAGCGGTGTGACCTTTATGGGAGTGACACGGCGCGGCTCCTAAATGGGCCCAGTGGGACAGGGCTGGATGTTTCTTGTTGTGATTTAAGAGATGTCACACCAAGGCACTAAAGAGTGCTGGTAAAGTTGGGTAATTGGTAACGTGAGACAAATCTGTAGCAGAATCCTAAGCGCAGTCAATTCTATCTGATTCCCACCCCTTCACCTCTCTGCCCTCAGCATTTCCTCCGCCCAACCCTACTAGATCCTCTTTAGAAAGGTGCTCTTGGAGTCAATGTTCCAAAAATGTCCACTAGCAAAATTACATACGGGAAAATAATGAAAAAATGATCAATGCAGGGAGTAAGTCTGTCTGTGAGTGGAGTGTTGTCAGTAAGGTCGAACTGCACAGAACAAATTAACTGCAGGTCATTCGACATAGAGAGTAATTTAGTTCTGCTGGCCACTGATCAGTGTTAATTAAAACAGTATTGCCAGACGCACACGAGAGGACCTAGTTAAAACACGTTATGTCAGATAATTGGCAATCAATGACCAAAACGCTACAACGGTGCCCTGTCCCTCAGTTACATTTATAATTGACTGTGTTTAGCACGCACTACTTCAAATACTCAAATATTGAAACCGAATGAATAAGTAATAGGTTTCTACGCAAAGACAAGCCCACATTCCAAGTCTGGTTAAGGCTGTTCTGTCATGGACAGATTGTCGAGATATAAAGATGAACGCCAACCCTCTTTCAGTTGTTAAACCAATGATATCATATTCAGCTGGCTTTTTGAAAAGCTCCTTCTTGCCTTGTAGCTTACCTGAAATGCTGGGTCTGTTTGTTAGTTTCAGCTCCTCATCACTGCAGATGAACTAGTCAGAGCGCACCTGTCACAGCGCTGCTCAGTGACAGATCTCAGGAGGTCTCCTCATTTAGAAGCCACTGCAGTTATTGGCTCTCATCCGCTCGCTCAACACCTGTGTGCATATTGAGTCCTGCAGCGTGCAGTCTGTGGACCTGAGATTGACATGACACTAACACTGAGATGAGCTGTGTCAACAATCCAATACCCCCGCCCCCGCACACACACACACACACACAAACACACACACACACACACACACACACACACACACACACACACACACACACACACACATACATACACCCCTGCCCACCTCGATCTCATGCCTCCCTGTCTATTCCGAGCTCATCATATATGACAGCCAAGATGTGGACCTTATGTGGAATATGAGCTTAATCTGAATCAATAGCTTCCAGTGTCTGAGCGCACAATAGCACAGCCCTGGCTGTGGCCGCTGATTGATGCATAAACCACGGCCTCGCCCGGCGCTCCACAGGATTATTACTGCTGACTGTGCTAAAGCTAAACATTAGATTACAGGACCACAACTGCCAGGGAGCTGGATGAGGGAGGGAGGGAGGGAGGGATGGAGGGATGGAGGAGAAAAACAATGTGTGACTGGCTATTCAGAGATTCCTTATAGCTTATTGTTTTGTATTATATCAAGAGATATTAAAATGTTCTTGAAACAAGAGGTTTTTCATATATGTTGTGTGTCATATAGATTTAAATACAATTATGCAATGCAATTAGGCTGTACTGTAGTCCTCTGTAAAGCAATAAGCCCTTTATTTGATTACTGGCACTGTGTGAGAGGGTTAAGAGTTACAGCTCTCTCTCTGAGCAAATGCTACATAGTCAGATAGCATTCAGTTGCCATGGCCAACTCAAACATGCAACCTGTCTGGTGAAGTAAGCCAGAGAGAAAAAAAAAGAAAGAGGCTGAGAGAATGACTTCTCCCTGCCAAGTTGGCTCTCGGCCCAGGTGCAATTGAGATTTTAACCCATACGGGGACCTTCAGTGTTGAGGTTGTACCCGTTTCTCAAAAAGATGGACAGATTACTTTGAACAAAATGGAACTGTGCCCTTGAGTGCCAATGCCTCCCCCAAAAAACACTCTTACCATAATCGAAAAGACTTTACGGCCCCATTTTAATTCCATTCTCTGTCTTTCTTTCTCTCTTGCAGGTAAGGTGATGATGCATCAGTTTACACCCCTGGTCAACCCAGTTCCTAGTGAAATCTACTGCAAAACATGATGAGTAACACAGGATTGCATTTATTGGGACAACACACATACAGACCAAAACTGTTCATTATCTCTTTTTCTCTTCTCTCTTTGTCACTCTCTTGCTTGCGCTCTCTCACTCATACACTCACGTGCACATACACTCACACACTGCAATAAGTTATGATATGGTTGTGTATATGTGCATTCTCTCTCTCTCTCTCTCTCTCTCTCTCTTTCTCTCCCTCTACGTGTGTAAGTGTGTCAGTATTCTTGCTCATGTGTCCGTCAGCTGCACAGTGGCTTCAGGAGGACACTGCTCTTTGTGTGCTATGGGACGAGGCCAGAGAAAGCCCCCATTATGTGGATGTGTCAGGGCCGTAGTGAGCGAAGAGCCCCCATAAGACCACACAGCACACGAGCACAATACAGCCCTCTATGAAGCCCACGTTATTTACAGCAGTGACAGGGGGCACACACTCCCACATCTAACACACAACGTGAGCGCTTACCAGTGGCCATTCCACACACATGAGTTTTGAGGCCATCTTATCTTTACTTTCACTGGTTAGCTCTGTGTGTGTGTGTGTGTGTGTGTGTGTGTGTGTGTGTGTGTGTGTGTGTTGCCGTGTGTGTGTGTGTGTGTGTGTGTGCATATTTGTGTGTTTCACTGTGATTCCTTCACTGTGAGGTGCTGTAGAGGGCTGTGTGTGTGTGTGTGTGTGTGTGTGTGTGTGTGTGTATATGTGTGTGTATATGTGTGTATGGGTGTGTGTGTGTGTGTGCCCGCATTTGCCCGCGTGTACCCGCGTGTGTGTGCCCGCGTGCGTGTGTGTGTGTGTGCATATTTGTGTGTTTCACTGTGATTCCTTCACTGTGAGGTGCTGTAGAGGGCTGTGTGTGTGTGTGTGTGTGTGTGTGTGTGTGTGTGTGTGTGTGTGTGTGTGTGTGTGTGTGTGTGTGTGTGTGTGCATCACAGCCGGCCCCTGTGCTCAGGTGCTCCTCCCATCACACATGCAAACTTCTCCAAGGACTCCACCTGCCACTTCATCTCTACAGGGACACACACAGTAGATCTGCTCTCCCATGCTTGCACCTGTCCCTCTCTCTTCTTCTACCCTCCTTCTTCTCATCTTTCTCTCATTCTCCATCTTTCTTATATTATACACAAAACAATGTGTATTCATGTTCACACAGGTAGCTCATGATATCTTAAAAAATTAGCATATTCTGGATAAATGTGTGATAAACAATGTATATATTATATTCAAATCATGCAGGACACTAAACCTGCCTTTCTGCTCAGTAAAGTTGTTATGTATGCTGAACCTGGAGCACAAACAGCATGACAGCCACAAGTCTGCGATAAAGCATTTGCAATAGCGCTATGAGCTTATCTGGTTTTGTGAGTGTTTAAGACAACATTTGGAATGGCAGTTTGCTTTGACATAAGTAAATATTCTTATCACATAGCAAAGAAAAGCCAGAGAACTCGAGATGTGTTGTAAATCTGTTGAAGTGGTGTTATTTGCGTGTGGGTGTGTGTAAATGTGTCTGTGTCTGTGTGTGAGAAATGTATGCTTTCTCATGTGAACAAACTGGTTTCTTACACAAGCTTTGCCAGATTCTTTCTAGGTCCAGAATATCTTAGATTTTTCAGAATAGTCTTCCATTATTTATGACTGATAGTCGTCTATAGCTCAATTTACATTTATTGTATGAAGGACCCTCTTTGCAACTTGTGGTTAGTCCGAGGTAAGGTCTTGAGCCTGTGCCTTCAAATACCATTGTTCATGAGGTTATCATCCTCTTGTTATTATCTGTGACTTTCATCGACAACTTCAGATATTTAGACATGGCCAGTAGAGGCACACAAGTCTGGTATGCAGGTATGTAGGTTGCATATATGGTCATTTAAACTCACGCTGATAATTATAGTTGAACAGTCAAGAGAATTTGTGTTTGGAGCTTCCCAAAGGCTTGGCTTGGTTTCAGTCTGGTAAAGGTTTCACAGAGTTCTGCAGCGTTACATTAGAAAAGAAAGAGAGAAAGAGGCATTGGAGGGAAAGAGAGAGAAAAGCCAAAGACAGACTAATCAGGTCTCCGGGAGTTGTTGCGTGCCACCAAGGAGACATGGCGCCAGCCCAGCAGACGTTGTGAAGGAGTGTGTTGATGTTTGAGCAGGGAAAACACCATGAAACACCCAGACGGATGGTGCAATGGCCCGGGCCCACCGAGACACGAGGCAAGGCAGAAAATCAGTGCAGTCAATCAGATTACATTATTTTAACTGCTGGGGCTAAACTTTCTTGTTGCTGCCTTTTCTCCAAACAGAATAATAAAACACTACACGTCATATTCGATGTTTTCACTGTAGGAGAGTCTGTTTAATTGATTATAACATGAAGAGGATGGGATCAGATCAAGAGTCAAGGTGCCTTTTTTCCCAGTACAGTTCCTCCTAGGCTGATACTTAAAGCAGCCATAAACACTATTTCATTATTTATCTTCTGTCTTCCAACCCGCATTTTTTCAAGCTGCTTCACCTTTGATGATAATAGCAGCCCATGAATTATTCATTACGATAACTATCAATGGAATGGATAGAAGCGTTATAGGTGTTATCTGAAATTGCCCAGCTAAACGTCGTGATTCATTCCGTGGAGCGAGCTTTGCTCATCATGCACTGAGCATGTGAGGTAATCCCTTGGGCGGCCCATGCTGACACAAGGCAAACAGCAGTGCCACAAGACTGCCAGGCAAACAGGCCTTCTGTTGGGCCTTCTGTCTGTCTCTATCCATATATAGGGAGCCCCCCCCCCCCCCCCCAGCTTCCACCTTAAACCAAGCTGTGGTTAACTCGCTGTGTTGTATAGTTATAGTGATGGATGGAACAGCTTCGGTAGGCCTGGATAGAAAGCAGAAGTGTGGCGGGGGTTTGTCATTTGGAGGAGGCGGAGAAGAATGCTTGCTGCAGCTGGCTGCAAGTAGAAGCAAACCGGTCGGGTCACTAGTAGAGTTATGTGAGTGACATGATGTCATGTCCCTTGCTGGGGATTCACCTACAGACCTGTCAGTTGTTTCATACGGCATAGTGCCCTCTATGGACTAGCTTCACATTTAAAGTAAGGGGAAGGATTTGTATTATTATTTTAGACTTTCAGAGGTCACAAGTTTGTAAAACTAAATTGCTATCTTTGTATGTCTTGGCACTGTCTTGGCACAGTTTTTGCTTACTCATGCTTCTCCTGGTCTAAAACTGCCTGAGTCTGTCTCTGCAGTTGAAGAGGAGGAGGGTGTGAGAGAACTGACATTAAGGACTCGCCTCCTCCTCTTCCTCCCATCTAGTTTCCTCCAATCAGAGCCAGACCTGTCCTCTTTGCTCTGGTCAGCTCGCATGCTTTTCAAAGGGCGAACATCAAACATAAACCTTTCAGGTGGGGAGATAAGTAGAGGGCCTGGAGACCCAGGGTGACCTCATCCTCATTACAGCTGACCCATGAATCTCATGGATAAGTCTGGGGTCAAGACCGAGCCCACAGAAGGCTGTTTTCCAAATAAGCCAAGACAAATTAGCCCATAGATGTTTGTTGAATAGTGTCTCCAAAAGGCCATTAGGATGTCTCAACACTTACTGTACGTGCACAAACTTGTCAAGCTTAAGTTGCCTGAACTTGCAGAATAAGCGGGAAAGTTGACGTAGCAGACTTGGCTTGTGTCAGTGGATGTCAACTTTAGATTCATTAAAATAATTAAACCCAGTGTTACCAACAAAAAATGTAAATACAACATTTTCTCCTATGAGCTAAAATAGAGATCTTACAGGAAGTGGACAGTCAGTTGCACCTAAGGGGAAGCCTCTGGTGCTCTCAGATTCCCCTGCTACACATGCCTGTATGGAACCGTGTGGGGAAACATAATCATGCCCTGGAGAAGGCCTTCAGCAGACATGGGCTGACTGATGACACTAATATTCCTGACCAGTCGACCAACGAGTTCTCAGCAGAAGATATAGTCTCCGAGTTCCACGAACTTGAGGAGCAACAATCCCTCGACATAGACAGGTGTTTAGGGTGGATTATAGCATATTGCTGAGATTTTAAAGGAACAAACTCTTTTGTTAGTTGGCTATTTGGTAGTTGAACTAGAGACTGAGGAGACACAAGACATCAACACATCACTTTAGCTCCTTCTTTTTGCCCATCGGCCATTTCCCATGTCTGACTCTCTGCATCACGAACCAAAGCCCCCACAGTCCCCAAACATGGCTGAGTCCCTAGTTCTTCAGATGGTAGGTGGCTCTGCATGGCACTCAGCAGGGCCAGCCTCCTGATCCCCACCACCTAGTGCTGTAATCCTTCCCCCCTCTCACAATTAACGTCTGCAGGTGTGTGAGCGTGTGCCCTAGTCTGTCTCTCCCGGGGGCCCCCAGTGCTTTTAGCTCAGTGACACTCCACTGCTCAGCCTGGCAGAAAACTCTCAGTGCTCGCTGCCGAAAGAGGAGGAGCTGAGGGGGGAGAAAGCAGAGCAACATCTGCATAAAAGCCCAGAGGAGAATGGAAGTGGAATAAGGGGGTTGGGGGCTGAAAGACAGAAGAAAGGATGTGTAATTGAGAGCAAATCTATTACAATGCTCTGTAATGAAGTTTTCCCCTGGCGGTGGAGCTGACTGTCTTTTTTAAATACAATTTAAAAAAAAAAGTGGCTGGCGGCACAGTCTCTGCTGTCACAAGGCTGTTGCTGTGGCACTAAAATGTTTCCAAAAATGAACAGACTGGTACTCCTCTGGTGCTTCCCTGGTTTTGATGTTGGCCTTGTGGTTGTCGTGTCTGTGTTCAAACACACCACGCCTCATCCACTTCAGCTATTTTGCACACAAAAAAAGGGCTTTGAAGGGCCCTCTACATCATAGAAAGCCGACAGCTTATCTGTAGCTTTCTACATTTTCAAGTAAAAGGAGAAAATGTTAGATGAGGAGCTTGGCTCCTACCAGAGGATCCAAGCACTTGTGTCTACTCATCTTTCCCACTCCTCCAGCCCTCCCTGCTCCTGGCTCCAGCCAAACGGAGTGCGTCTAATGAGATGGCCAGAGGCTGCGGTGTTGCTGATCCTCCGCAGAAGGTTGCTGAACCCTATGAGAGCTCCGATCAATCAGCCAATCAATCATCATTTAGTCACAGTGCTGATTTCTTATTTGCCTAGTGGAGTGAAACTGCACATCGTGACATCATCTTCAGGGGTTAATGCTGTATAATAATGAACAGCATCATACATCATTTGACACGAGAGAAAGTATCGATGCGTTTTTGCCATCTGTATGTCTATCGAGGCAGATAGACAAGCACACTAGATCAGAATTTGAAAGAAGGAAAGATTTGAAAAACAATTGAAGGGTAGAACAGTCTGTTAATATGCTGCCATAGCTATGAGGTAACCATACATCATTGAAAACCAATGTGAATCATGGCACTGTCAACACTTTGGTGCATTTTAGCTGATTGGACAGTTATGTTGGATCAAAATCAATCAAGGTTTCTCCGTCTCAAGGTCTTTCAGTTTTCCAAGCCTTTGTTAAAGTCACAAAATAAAAATTTTCAATCAATAGATGTTATATCAATGCCATTAAATGATCAGATCACAACAGACAGAAACAAAGATTGAAATTCAGGTGGTCAGATAGAAAAGCTGGACACATCCAACATTGCTCTGTTTGTTTTGCAATTATACATGCATACATGCGTATTCATGCAGACATATGTACATACAGTACATTAATCCAATAACTTGCACAAATATGATTGAGGAAAGAAAGACATGGGCATTTGTTTGTGTCAGTGAAATCACCACTTTGCCATGTTTGTGGTTGCACATGTTGGCTCACATGCGTGTTCACCAGTCTGCAAGCCTCTAAACCTTTAATAGCCGCCTCTGCATGATTAAAACCATTTCTCTATAGAGTAACAAATGGGGTCATGAGATGGATTGATTAGTGCTTGACCTTGTACTCATCCAAAGCTCAAGCCGTTTGTCTCATCCTCCATTCTCCACATAATAGTTTCCCAAGAGGCGTAATAAATAAACAACATACAATGCATTTATCCCTGAACCCGTGGATCAGTTGGTTCAAGCTACTAGTACTGCAATTCATTTTCTAAAATGGGGTGAAATGGACAGTAAGGTCTCCAGTGTGTCCACCCATGAACCCACCCCTGTCTTCACAGGGGAAGTGGAGGAGGGGTTGTGTAAAACCCTGGTCTTAATGACAGCCCCAGAGGCCAGTTCTGTTTCTCTGAGAAGTGTGAGAGCACAGCCAGGGCTGGATTGAGCCCTGTTGGCGGGCAGAGTAACCACAGTCCTGAGGCACGATGCCCATGGCTGACGGGCCAGGAGCTGGGAGCAAGCTTATAGAGACTGTCTTCAGTGTGCACTGAACCGAGGGCTCGCATGTTCCTTAAATGCTCCAGCAACCTCTACAATGTAACATGCCTCATTCAGGATGCGATAAAAATCCGCAACCCCTCCCTTGCCCAGCCTCCCAACTGTTTCTTATGCTCTTTTGTAAGCTTTCACCCCCTCCTTCATTACTCACAAAGACTGTTTCCTACAGACATGGCTCTACAGTACAGGCCTTTGTGTGTCTCATTCTGTCTGAGCATCTCTTGAAGGACAAACCTGGACACGTGGCACCACCCATTCTTGCTGCTTTTGATTGGTTGAGGGTCAGGTTTGAGCCAGTCGATTGTTGTGGTCTTTCTCAGTTTTATTATGAGATGAGACCATAAATAAGAGCTGAAAGATGGCTCGATCAATAGCCCAACCTAAGTGTGCCTCATCCTAATGAAACTGCTTGATATAAGCTTATGGGTGATATCAGTGATTGCTAATTGTATCTTTGTAATAATCTCTTTTGTACATGAAAGACCAGGTTAGTTGATAGATTTCTTGGATGATCTGGACATGCATTGCTAAGAATAAGCCCTCTGCATTGCAGTGACGCACACACGGGTACTCATGCGTAGTAGCTTTCATGTAGACAGACAAGTGCCACTTTTATGTGATGTTCAAGTCAATTGGCTTGTATGAATTATGTCTCATCAAGAAGATCTGAAAGGGCAATGGAGTCTCCAGTGGAGTCCCTAATGTAACTACCTTCTGTGTTTGAAGGATGTCATTGGAGTGAGTCAGCAGGAGGCATCGGGAACCTGTGAGACGAGCACTACCTACGGGGTCCCGCTTGTGAAATATCGGCCATTTAGTCCCCCTCTCTCTCCCTCTTTCTCTTCCTCCCTGGCACACTGCAGAGGAAGGCCACACAGGGACCTTAAACGAGCTCAGTGTCCTCCGCTCCCCTCTGTCATCAGGCCATCCATCCTTAATTGTGCCCGCAATGGCGTCCGATCAGTTCATAGAGTGGTGTGTGTGTGTGTGGGGTTTAGCAGCAGAGCCACTGGAGTCTGTGGCCTTACACGCGGGAAGCTGAAGGTGCTAAGCCCAAGCGCACTTTGGGGGCCGAGGGATGCGAGTGTGAAAGTCCTCAGCAGCCTGAGCACTGACCAGCCAGGACTAATCCGCCAAAGCAATTAACAGCGGAGTGGATGCAGTGGCAGTGGCAGCGGCGGCCGGAGTGGAGCCCCAGGTGTGGGTGTGAAGCGCAGCCCCAGGATGGGACGGAGGATTGGGTTTGCCCCTCAGCTAGGCATGGGATTAGTCTCTCTTGGGCATGGAGAGGTCCTCAGCTGAGCGAGCGCCTGAGTGAAAGAGCGAGCGAGAAGGCGAGAGGGAGTGAGTGGCAGGTGTGAGAGGCTAGAAGCCGTGGCCCCTGGTGTGGACTCACCTGTGTCATCCTCCATATTAAAGAACCCCTCCACTCCCTCAGCCCTCCGCTCCCCCCTTCATGCACAGGCACACAAACACATCCTGGCCCTCTCTGCAGCCGTGGTGCTGGAGGAGGCCAGTGCTCTGGCAGACCCGCTGATCCCCTCTCATTAGCCTAATGATCCCTCTCTCATTACCCAGGCGCAGGCTTAGGGCTCACACTTAATTCAGGCACTGCTTTGAAGGCTCAGCAATGAGCATGACTGGCTTTGTATCCTCAGATTAGAAATGATTCCATTTGGCTCAGCCCAGTAAGAAAGACAAGAAAAAAACTGAAACAGGAAGATGTTTTTTTTTGTTTCTCCTCGCTGACTGGCATCTCGGTGTTCTGTTGAATGTGCTTGGGTGATGATTCCATTGCTTGGGCTTCACCCAGAGTTGCTGTTCTTTGAGACATGCTTGTGTGGAATATTTGGCTCACGATGTCTCCCTGTGTGTCTCATTTACGGTGAGACGTCCAGAAGCACAGGGGCTCGGCTTGACGGAGGAGAGTACAGACATCAAGGCTGAGCCCGCTGTAATGTGGATTACTGGCAAGTCAGCTGCCCAGTTTGGAGCCCTCAGTCACGGAGTGATGTGTTCATTTGCATTTAAAACACACACATACACATGCACACACAGACACCAGTTCATTGATCCTTCCACAGACTCAGCTGGAACCCTCCACGACTGACAAAATGAAAAAGGAAAACCTCCGATTGCGCACAGATGTTTTGTTGATATTTTCATTTCCCTGCCTCAGTAGCTTCCACTGTGGTATCTCCCTCCATCATTTTAATTTGAAGCTGCCCCGACACTCCAGCCTTTATTGACTGTTCAGTCCTGACAGTGCGAGAGGCATCTGGCTGACTGTTTGGTTTAGACACTGTCACATCCCCTTACTCAAGCACTACCCGGCGTGGAGGATTGAATGTGATTGATGTAGACTCATATAGAAGGCATGGCACACGTTGGGGAGAAGAAGGGAGTGGGGCAGTAGAGGAGGAGGGAGGTAGAGAGGGGGTTTATCAGCTGGATTGGATCTCTTATATTACAACAGAGAGGAAGTGATGCAATCATCAGTGACCATACTGTGTCACCGAGGTACATGTCTGTGGGGGAGAGCGTGAGTGAGCGATTACAGATTACACAGATTGTGTTTGTGTGATCATTTGTTCTACAGTTTGTTAGTTGGTTGACTGTGTGTGAGTTTGACACTGACAAACAAGACACTAAAAAAGCAAAAAAGACATTTATAGAATCCATTTGGTTTAATGGTTTATATTCTTATTTCTATCAAATGTCAGAGTCATATGGAGCAACTCTTTTGAAATACTCTGAAGTTCTCTAATGATGCAGATTAAAAGCTTTTCATGGTTGATCGACTTCATCAGCTTCCAGCTCAAGATTATTTTTGTGTGGAGAAAAAGTTACATCTCCGTCTCCATCCCTCACTGTCTCCATCCCTCTCTCTCTCTCACTCAAATCTCTTTCTTTTCTTGACGAAGACTGAAGGCCTGATTGCCACCCTGTTACAAAGCAGTTGTTGTCAAAAGCGGTGCAGCCTTGTATGACTCAACTATGCTCATTAATGTCTTTTCTTGGGCTTTTTGTATTAGGTGTGAATTTGGCCTTATTGTCATTGTGACGATAGTGATGACAGTTCACAGCCTCAGACAACTCACTGAAAGTAGGGATTTACAGTTTAGCTTGTGAGGATTCACTCTGACGGAGAGTTCCAATGCAATGTGCAACTCTGTCTCTCCCACACTGAAAGAGGTAGAAGAGATAATTTTTCATAAACAGTTGAAATTCTTTCACCTAAAAATGATTTGGCATGGTTGCAAAGCTGATTGCATTTACTGAAAGTGTGACACTGACAGGAAAAGAAAGAATATAAAGAGAAAACGAGCAGAAATGACACATTAAAAAACCAGAAGGGGACAAGAGCCAGGGGGTATTGTAAAAGCGTAGGAGTGAGTAGGCAGGAGTGAGAGAAGGGAGGGAGGGAGGGATAGAAAGTGACAGAGATAGTGATATGGAGATAGATAGGCTTGAGAAGCTTCCTCTGTTGCAGTTCTCCACTCTCTCAGATGGTTTTGATGTCTGTGAGGCAGATGGCCCATTCATCAACCCATCCCGGTCACAGGCACTCGGCTCGGCTCGGACGCTGAGACAAGCCCCCTGTGGCTCCAGCAAATGCTATCAATGGACGGGGCTCAGCTACAAGAGCAGGGGACGCAGTGGAGACTAGAAATCAATGACAAAATGTTTACTGGAGGAGAACCAAATAACTGCGCACAACAATGTGCAGCTAAATGAGGTGATGACAAAGGCACCTGCTACAGCTATGGAACTCCATATCAGCAGTTTAAATATTATTGGTCCAAAATGTTTTTTTCGTGCCAGTAGTGTATCTACTGTTGCCATGGAAAAATGTTCTGTAGATTTCTTTCCGGATAGTTTATTCCCATCTTGTAGCACTAGGGAACATGGTGATTGTCAGTGGAGAGGGTACAATAAAATGGTTGCCTCCCCTGCTGTGGTGAATCCTAGTGCAGCACTTAGTCGACGCAGGGGTAATAGGGTACTATTCGTCACGGGCACCTCCGGGGCACACCTCACAGGGCACACCCCCTGTCATCGCGCCTCCATGATGTGGCTCAGTCAGAGTAGGCGGTATGTTAAGTCAGTAACTTTGTGACATCATGAACTGATTAGTTACTGCCAATAATCAATACATTAAAATTGGGCACGACATGAATCATCAAACCAGGGACAACTGTTTTGAAGGCAGCAAGGCCAATCATTGGACCACCAATACACTTGGATACCAGTGGGCACGGACTATTAAGCCACTACTGACACGGATCTTATTGCCACAGAATTTTGTACCAAAAATCCCTTCCTATGACAAAAGTTAGAAAAGAATCACAGTGCAGGAGCTTGCTCTGTCTTAGAGAACTTTCTGGAAGATAATTAAGGTGAAGTGTCTCTGTCTCCATGAACTCCCACTCAAGCAGGTGGAGCAGGTCCCTTCGCCTGAGCACTCTGCTAGCCACGCTGTTGCCTTCAGTCTCAGTGGCATTTCAAAAGGGCACCGTCAGAGCTCCTGAACATAACACTGCCTCCATCTGCATACTGTACACCGTGTTCGGGGCACTGAGCTGAACACAGAACACTTTCTCTGTGGTCCACTGGAGCAGAGTGAACCGTCAGCGCTCCACAGGGTCAGTGGCAAAATCTCACTGGTGAACGTCCTTAAATTCGGACAAATGTGCTGCTATAAGGGTGTCAGCTGAGGATTTCAATGTAAAATGGCTATTGTGTGGTGGCTGTTCAGGCCAGGAATACATCACTGATCGAAAAATTCGCTCTAATATAATTTGGGGGGAGGGGTGGGGGTGCTCATTTGGGAACAGTACGTAAAAAAAACCTCCAGAGATTTGGAATAGACATTACAAGGTCATACAAATATTACAATAAAATCCGAAGGGTTATACAGTGTTTTCCGCACCAGAGGCACGCTTACTTAAGGTGTGTACACACCATGAAACTCCTATTGAAAGAAACACAGAAAGAAAGCCATTTAGAGGAGGGGGGGGGAGTACAAGTCAAGTACAGGACGGGTAGAGGTAGGGGGCATCTGTCCACTGTTAATACGCCATCTGTGAAAAGCGCCCCTGCCAGGCTACTAATCAGGCAATCCATCACTCCACTACCTGACACTGTCAATTAACCACTCATCTATTCACTATTCAGCCAACGGACAACAAGTTTTCACTTCCAAAAGTCTGTCCAACTCCTGCCAACACATGTACACAACTCCTACTTACTCCATTTAAAAGTTGACATCCTAAATCAATCAAAATGACGTCAGTTCAGACAGGAAGCCCTGACCCCTTGTTTCCTGACCTGGATGTGCTTGTGTTAGTTTCCTGTTATTGGTGAAACTATAGTTAAAGAGAAACATGAATGAAACTCCTCCTCAAGCACACTTGGTGTGTAAACCCATCCTTATGTAATCCGTGAGGTGCTGAGGTTGCTGAAATGAGTTGACGAGGAAAAATAAGTTGTGAAAGATATTAAGCCTGTGGAATTGTTCCTCACTGGCTGATCGGAGACTTTTGACAACAAAAGCAACAAACAACAATCAATTTAAAGATGTGCAATAAGTAATTATAGCTGAGGACGAAGTGTGACGGAAAAAGAGCAGGCAAATCTGTGAGACGGTGCGGAGATGTCATTAGACACAATCTGATATCCCGTCACGGTTAACAAGACCATCTAATTTCTGAAGCAGCCTGTTCCTAGTGTGCCGCCCTTCAGCGAGACTTTGATTTTTTTTTTTTAAAGACAGGATAGACCCAGCCTGCTCTCCTTCACTTGTCCACCCCTCCCCACTGAGACCTCACAGGCTTGTCAGTGAAATCAGCTTGTGATAAACAAATGAATTCCCTTGCAACACCAACAGCAACAGCAGGCTTGTTCCCTGTCTCTGCTTGCCCCTGCATCACTGGTCCCTGGAGGGCTCTTCAGTGGGCTTTGATGGCATGGCTGGATAAGTGCCTCAGCACGGGGGCATTTCCTCTTATCTCTCAGCAATGCTGCCAGCTGTTTATTGCAAACTTCTGTCACCCTTTTAGCCAAAGTTTGAACACCACATCATGTCTCCCCTTGTTTGCAGGCACTAATCTTACTGATGGAAGTCAATGGCTCTACCTTAAACACCAGCTAAATGTTTTACTGGTTGCTGGTGAAGTTGCTAAAGAGCTGCCCTCTCCCTGAACGGGACTGTCATGTGACATGATGTGATATCTAACACGACTGTATTAATATGATATTGACCATTTGTATGAGGCTGGAAGAGAAGAAAGAGAGAGAGAGAGAGAGAATTCATGCAAGCATAGCCTAATATATGTAGATGTTCCATGCAGATGTGTTCCACTAACAGTGGGCTCTGCTAGCCTGCCTCAAACACCTGCAAAGCCTGCTGGGTGGTGACGGAGTGTGTGTGTGTGTGTGTGTGTGTGGGGGGGAGGTTCTGAAGTTGGCATTTGAGTTAGCAAAGGGGTTGCAGGGAGTTAAAAGCACAAGAGAGGTGGTGGCAGTGGGCCAAGACCTACTGTAACTGCTCCCCCCTCTCTGTGTCATTTTCCATAGCTTGGAGAGCTCAGCCATTGTAACCTTAAGACAGAAATGTATGCTAAACCTCGCCTTGGCACACTGCCTCTTTCTAGGCCCATGCTCACACACACACACACACACACACACACACACACACACACACACACACACACACACACACACACACAAACAAACACGGCACCAGTGAAAGGGGTGGACGATTAGGGAAAAGAGTAAATGTGTGCAAATCTGAAAGACCTCGCAACAGTCCACCGCCAATCGGCTTTGTCTGACAGGGGCCTCTCCGTTTCACTGGTTTTAGACAGGCTTAGCCTACTTAGCGACTGAAGCAGGTGTGTACGCAACAGGCCACCATAACAGAACCCCTCCCTTAGGACTCTGCACATTCTCCAATGCAAAGATGGTTTCCACTTCCCCTCCACTTTCTCAGCAAAGGTGTGTCTGCCTGATGATAAAGGCACTAGACTTTGCCCATCCGCACGCTGTCCTCGACTGTGGCCGAATAGCTTCCATGGCTATGCTGCTGACGCTGACATATCTATCTGGCAGTTCAACAATTCAGTTGTTTCTTATACACCATCTGTTTCCTGGCAACAACACAGAGATGCTGTGTTTCATCTTCACTGCTGAGTCTCCATTACATCTATCTCTGGTCTCTAAGGCAAACCCAGGAGTAGGCTCATCACATCCCAGCAAAGCCATTCTCTACTGCCATAAGTTACACACAGGTCAGAGCAGCAGTGAGCTGGTGGAATGAATTCCAGTTATCATTAGTGATTGTTGCTTAAGGTTGGGCAGACCACACTAGTTTCGAGGATTCTCAAAAGAACACAGCATGCTAACTCCCAACCCAGATCAGTTTTTCTAGATGGCTGTTTCCAGACATGCACTGTAATATATACTGTAATATGCATCTGGGAGCCCAAAACTAGTATCAGACGTGCTTATCACCCGAATCACCTGAGTGTCAAGTATATCGTATATTGTTCAATGTGGGTTTGCTGAAGACATGTTCATATTTTGGCAATGGGGATAGTAAAATCACTGGCATGGTAGGATTTAAAAGGGAGGTGTTTGGGAGCAGCCAAGACATCTATTATTGATATAGTAGCACAGAGAGCAGTAATAAGAGCAGCAGTGGCTGAGCCAAGAGCTGCAGTGATTTCCTCATGACATTTGCTTGACCTGCAGTCCCATGCTAATAAACGAGGTGGCTGGCCGGCGTGACGTGTAAAAGGTGAGTTCATTAGGAGGCTGCCGCTCGCTCTACCCCACGCGTGTTTTGACTGCATGTTGTGGTTTATTTTCTCCCCCCTAATAAATGAGCTGACAGCGCTGCCTTTAATTGCAGTGATTATTTACCCAGAGTGGCTGAAATGCTAATGCCTCAAGTGCTCAGCAAGAGCCTCCATTCGCGGGAGTTCTCTATCACTCCGTTTCACTGACCTTCTCTGTCTCCAGTGACCCTCCCTTTTATCTTTCTCGCTTTGCTCTTGTACATCTTTCACTTTTCAAAGGCACGCCTTGCCACCTATAGCTTTGTCCATGTCTTTCACCCCATTACATTTCCCTCTCTTCACACACACACACACACACACACACACACACACACACACACACACACACACACACACACACACACACACACACACACACTCCCTCTCTCTCTTTCTCTCTCTCCGGTATAGAGTAGCTGTCTAGGTTTCAACACTAGCTGTGTGTGGTTAGTTATGGATCACTGCACAGAATATCTTCTGTTCGACTCACAGAAGCTTTGGCCAATTAAAGCCAGAGCATTCTCAATTCAAACACAGTCTAATCAGCAGAAACACTGTTTGTGGCAGACAGCCAAACGAGTCACCAACGTTCTGAATCAGGGACACTGTAAAGGTCAATACAAACATGAATGAAGATTCTCTACGTCACAGTGGACAAATGATGAAGATGGAACACCGTCAAAAGATCTGTATGTTCATACTGTCTGCTCAACCACCACCATATATACTGTATATATATATGAAAGACAGCAGAACCCAAAAAGAAAAAGACATAGAATGGATGGCAAATTCAGGTGAGCAGCACTCTGGAAGCAGTGGAACTAAATGTTATGTGTGACTGAGGAGCTCTGCAGATTTAGCCAAAGTATTGCTGTGATTAGCAGTTTTAGCAGCCAATGCGCCAGACCATTAGCATGATTATCACTCATTAGAGCTCGGGACACTGCAGAGCCATGCATCACCCGGCGTGATCCACAGCGCAGGGGAAAGCCACCGAGACAGAGCGGGCCACAGGGAGCTATTAGCAAATGAGGAGAAAAAGGGGAAAATAAAACATTGCAGCGAGGAAACAAACACACAAAAACACAATCACCGCTCACTTACTGAGGGCTGGAGGGACAAAGTTATGGTGACCTTTTATGTAAGATGCCTGCCCCGTGATTTTTTTGCTTTCCTCTTATGAGCGTTAGTATGGTAGCCACCCAAATGCCATCATTATCCAAATCCTCCACTACTTGGGCCATAGTAGGATGTAAGCCAAGGTCTCGAGTGTGAGCACAACTTGCTTCAAAGAGATTGTGGCATTTCAGGCAGTGCCCTGGCCAGCACTGTGACCTCCCTCCATGAAACCCCTCTGAAGGTGTACTCCCTGTCACACTGTCAAGGATTTTTCGGTTTTGATCAGTGATTTGATATAATTGGGAGGCTACATAGCATGGGAGTATATTTCTTGGTGTTGATGTGTTCTTGGATTTAAAATGATTTTCAACACATTCATTTTACAGAGGCATTCTCATCAAACATAGTTTGCCTCCTGCAGTGTTGAAACAGTATACGTGCAAGTGTTGTTGCTTATTGCCAACTTTGTGTTTTTTTTTTAGAAAAGTTCTATTTTGAAATTGGGCAACGCAGAGAGGTGTTTGTGCTCCCAACAAATATTTCAAAGTTTGTTTTCGTGTTGTCCAGACAAAGGGCATTTCCCAGTGAGTGACTGAAGTGTTTCTGAACACAGCCTACGGTTCTTACTCATTTAAACTCATCCCGAACATGCGAGAGTAGATCGAGAGAAAGAGAGGGAGTTTCCATCCACAAGGAATAAGAATATATCTGATCTTGAGTTTGAACAGAAAAACTGTGTGAGAAAGCTCTTTGAAATCGATTTGAGCTTCTTTGTTGTTTTCCCCTCTCCTCTGAGTGTCACGCAAGGCCATCTCCTCGAAGCAGAGATGTGTTGTGAAGGTATAAAGATGAACTTCTGCTGAACACAGCCTGTGGCTGAAACATTAGATGCCAAGCCAGAAAGATGGGCTCTTGGATGGTAAAATCAGTTGAAGAATTTAGCTTTCATAGTTGAAAGATCATTGCAAGAAATGAGCCATCGTCTGTGCTCAGAAAAAAAAAAAATGTATCAAATGAAATGGCAACTGACACGTTAACCCAAATATACAGTGTGTCCTATGTGTCTGGCAGTGTTTGAAAGTCCTATTGCCTCCTCTTTAAATCCCCTTTCTTAGAATATGTTCTCCCCAGGACAAGCAGTGAAACTAATGGGTTTTGAGCTCCCTGCTCTTTGCCTGCATTCTGGCACCTTGTTTACTGTCCTTCTCACATACAGCAGAGCAAGACTGGGTCTCTGCTAGGCTGTCAAGTGTTATCAGCCTTGTCATCTCTTCACACTCCAGCTCTTCTCACACACTTCCTGTTACTCCTCTCCTCTCCTCTCCTGCTCACTGACTTGCTGCTCTAGGTCTTGTGAAGGGAAATAGGGGGCGTTTGAGATGAAGTTTTACAGTTTGGGAACATTCTAAAATGAAATGAAATAAAAGCACAACAAGCAGACGCATGTTGAATACAGTGACAATGGACAGGAAATATGTAGGATGAAAATGAGAATGCAGGTGTAGCACCAAAAATCACTTTACCCATTGAGGGTGGGGTAATCAAAGACCTGATGGGGTCTGTTGTAATGGAACTTTGTCTGAGCTATGGGGCATTTTGGTTGCTGCAATGCAATGTTGTGCTGCCGTAAGACCAAAGAAGAGCATTTGTTTTAGGTCAGAAAGGCAACAGTGGATGGCCAAAATAATGTTTGTAAAGTGACTAAGAAGCTTCTGTGTGGAAGCCTAGTTGCCCGGCTCACTTCCACCGAGCCCATTCGGGGAGGACCTCTGGGGCTTTGAGTCCAGGGCAGTTCAGTCGCCTCATGTGGCGCTTGCTTGTCAGTGAATGAGGGCAACCATGCAGAAGGACAACACTCTCCAACTCTTGGCAGAGCCACTCATGGAGCTCATGTGCCAGTAGCCATGGAAAAAAAGATCAGTTGGGCTATGGTGTGGTGGGGGCCCCGCCCTCATTCTTTTTGTTATTCAGGCAGTGGATTGGTTTTGTGTATGTCATCATCTGAGTCAGACACTGCTTTTAAAACATTATTGTAATAATGATGTGCACTGAAAAAAAAAATCATTTTGGATAAAAGCAGCATCTTAAAGCACACTGCAAGAATGTTGAAATTACTTTCTCGAAATGAAGTTAGCAAAGGAGTGCTTTCTTCTTTTGGTCGATTTTTCTTTTCTTTGTCTGCCACAGCATGTTTTTCTACTGCTTTATTGCACCCATTTTTTAACGATGACATCTTAAGATGACCTATACGTCTAGCAGAAACATGCTTAGCGTGATATTGCAGGGAATGTACAGCTGACCTTTTCAACAAGAATGTACCGTTAAATCTCTGGTGGGCAGAGAGATGGACAACCAATGAATTGTCTCTATCAAAAGACAGAACCGGAGGGTCTTGCTGTTTATAAAGTTCATCCAGCCAGCGGCCTGAGCCAGATACAGTAGTGTATGAATAGTATTGAAGTTATCACAGGGCGCTGTTATCATAGTACTGACAAGCAGAGACCATATCACCTATCACTATGCAGTATGTGTTGGACAGAATTGCCAGTAATCATACCATAAGACCCCTATCATTTTCAAATGTTGCCACTTTGCCCATATCAGATTTCCTAGTCAGTCAGTGTAAAGTGCATTTGCTGTATCAGCATGTCAACAGCTTCCATTTGCCACGCACTAGACTGGTTTGAATCAGGCATATTGCTCTTGTGTGTGTGTGCGTCTATGTACGACCGCGCCAGGGTCTGTATTGTGCGTATGCATGAGAAGTCATTGACAGGTTGGAGGAAGTGCTCTTGTCTGGGGGGGCTGACATCCAAGTCCTTATGACAGCCATGCCTCTTCAGCAACATTTGATATTTGAATGTCTCTGTCTGTCTGCTGCTCTGTGTGTGTGTGTGTGTGTGTGTGTGTGTGTGTGTGTGTGTGTGTGTGCGGCAGCCTTACTATGTCTTCCTCGGCCATCATAATTGTCTCTCTGAATGCGTGTGTGTTCACCGGTCTTGCTGCCAACCTGTACAGTGGGATGGGGATCTATTAAATGTCAACGAGGAAAGTGCTGACGCTACAAAGAACAGGGAGAAAATCCATTTCATTAATTCATTTCCACCACTGCATCCCCTTACGGCACTCTGACGTCCCTTTCTTTTATTAAAGATTCATTTTGAATGAGAGGATTTATTTCGTTGTCCCTCTCATCCAGAAACAAAGAGTCCACCCATGGACTCGCTGCAGCAACCTTGAGGCACTCCCTCAAAGTCACGGGGCTGTCCAGGAGTCAGGGATCTGGTGGCCTTGGCTTTGCACCACGCCAGGCTTTTGTGTGACTTTTCTCTGACTCCTGGTCCAGATGTTCAGTGCTGTGTGCGAGCCTTTTCAACCCCAGTGTGGCTGAGGTCGCACCGCTCACACAGCAGACGAGGTATATTGTTTTTGGACCATTTGGTTAAAGCACCAGAAGCACTGAGTGTCCTCCTGCTTTGACCTTACGTACGGACAGCAAAGTCCCACATCACTGTAGAACTCACTCACTGTGTATCATGGAGGTGTATGTCCAAGTTGGCTGCATGGACTGCCATGTTGCCTTGCCAACTGGTCAAGATGTTTAGCAGAAAATAATATATTTGTGTTCATTTTTTAAATGAAGTATTTCAAAGACATCCTTGCAAAGAGTCAGCCCTGTATGTAGAAACGTTGTTGATCCCTGCATGTGACTCCTGCTGTTCGTACTGGGGAGTGCCTAATTGTTTTTCACTGCAAGACACCAGCAACAGCAGCTTCTAGCCTTCCTTTCTATTTCTGAGACGCAAAGAGAGACAAGTTGTAGTGTTTGTATCTTTCATATGCGAAGATGGATTGGGAGGGCTTGGTAGGTCAGGTCAGTCGTTTCAGAATTCGACAAGGACATTGTTGTTGTTGTATAAGCTGTATTTATTTCTGTAAGGTCACATTCAGTTTGTTCTTTTGTGTGTGTGTGTGTGTGTGCGCGTGTGTGTGTGAGAGAGAGAGAGACCGAGAGAGAGAGAGAGAGAGGCAAACTCACTAGTCAGTGCAGGACACACTTAAGTATACCACAAATGTTTTTTGGAATAATCATTCTACCTATTTGTCTTTGATGTGAAGAATGCACTCAGTAGCAGTAGGCCTTTCAACATATTTTAAATAAAGATAAGCAGAATTTGTCACCTATATGCACTTTAAGCTAAATCTAAACCTCCCTGGCTGCGTCATGAAATATAACTGTGAGAACTCAATCTGCTGTAAAGACCCTGGTCACAGTCATCAAGAAAACCATTAAACAAATGACTGAAATCACTGACCATTTAAGTGAAATTGCACACTACAGGGGTGATTGTCAAACCAACTTAGTTTGTAATAGCGAACCATTTGGGCAATAATAATCCCCAAAGTGTCATTATAGACTTTTTTTTTCTCTTTCTCCGCTTCTCCTCCTTTAACTAAGTCTCCTTTCTTTTTTCTCTCCATGGTCTTGCCATGCTGTTATCAACTGAAGGAAAGGCATATAACTGTATCATCCACGCCACCCCATCTTCACTCCATGGCAACCACTTAGATGGCAGACTGTGAAGCCCAGTGTCATAGTGTCCAGTGTCTTTTTTCACTGCGTCGCTTGGATACTTTTCCCTCTTTGTGTCAACTATTGTTGGAATTAGTTTTCATTTCTTGTATGGGCAGGAATGTATATGTGCAATAATTAATTTGGTGATATTGAAGAGGTTACGTTTTAGTTGCCCTCACTTTTGCACACACCGGATTTAGAGATTGGCCTGTGGGAAGAAAGATAATGTAGTAGAGAGAGGCGTTTATGAATACATTTTGGTCAAATATGAAAATGTAAGAAAATGTAGATTTCCTTCTTAGCTGATTATGCTGATGTGTCCATCACCCTTTAATGAGGCTAATTTTATATCTGAATCTCTTGACCTTGACGGCTCTGATGATTTTGATTGAGGTTAGGGAGAGCACTCCCAGGGCGCCCTGTGAGTTTCCTTGCTCTGTTTTGACTCCCATTGACTTTGAAGTGCTTTTCATTTGGTTCTCTCAATAGACTCCTCTGTTTTATTGCATCTCTTCCCAGCCGCAAGTGATAACATACTGTATTATCACTGACAGATTCCAATTATGTTGAAAAATATTAGGGTATATTAAAAAAGATATATGACAAAACATCTTCTTTTTACTGTATAATTTAGTTCCCTTTCTTTTTTAATGTTTTGCTTTCTTTTGCTTTTGCTCAGGGCTTCAATGTCTGTAGATCTTGTCTGTCCTTCACATGAACCAAAGCAAGTATATGCAGTATATATGATTTTATTTTGCAGGGTTGAGCCTCTAAGACATACCTACTGACACCCACCAACAACATCTCATCCAACATCAACAAATCAGCAAACATTTCATTCAAATCTGATTAACAAGGTACACTTAGGTCTAGGTCACTATAATAGGACCTCTGTTGGTTGCAGATGATGGATATCATACTCGCACTGCAAGAGGCTACACAGCTACTTATTTATCAGCCTATTTTGGTCAGTGTTTATCTAGTAATCCTGTGTGCTGTGTATTGTGTGTGAGAGATGTGAGACATCCATGTTTTCTGTGCACAAACTATGCACCGTTAATTCTTGTGACATATAACTTAACCTATGCAAAATCGGTGACTTTGAGCAGTAGCTGCCAGCTGCTGCCTAACAGCTCACCATGTGTTCCTTTACAAAAACACAGTTAGGCTAATAGCTAATATACATTTCTCCTGGCCCACACCTTCCCTGCAATGGCACACATCCCACACATTGGGAAAAACTCTTTTGAGGGTTTATTACCACTTCATTTTTATTATACTTAGTCCATCAATTCTTTCATTAAAAGAAACTATTTTCACCGTTTACTCCCTGTTACATTATAGTTGAGATCCTTTCACCACTTGAACAGAATAAGTCATGGGAGAGGAAGACTCAGTGTAAGCTAGCGGATGGGCACCTTTGTTTGAGTCAGCAGTGGCTGTTATCCCAGCACAGTCAACTGAAGCTTCTCACTTGGCTCATCCTTGACCTCTCTCTTCTCAAAAAAGAAGAGAGGCGGCCAATCTGACAGCTGCAGCAGAGTTCCCCGGGCTCGACCAAACCTAGAGACACACAAATACACCTCACACCCTGTCAAAACACAAAACAAACAAATAAACAAAGAGCCACAGTGACAGTTCCCAGCTCAGTGGCCACCATTTTGACATACTGCCACTGGGCATGCAGAGTATTTCTAGAGGGCAGAAACACAGAGTGGGTTTGAAGGGCAGGGGGGTGCCCGGTCGACAGTTTTTTTTTTCTTTGGTGCCAGACCTCGTGATGAGGTCCCAGCTCAACCCTGTGAGCTCTGTTGTTGTTGTTGTTGTGCGAGGCAGAGGCTGTGGCAGTGGACCGTTCCAACAACTCTCTGCCCTGCCCTGCTCTGTTTTGCTGCCTTTTGCCCCGCTCACATTCCCTGTCCCTGTGTCAGATGGTGTGGTCCACGCCGAGGGCTGAGGATGCCAGCCTGACTGTCTGTCTCACTGTGGCAGTCCTGAGCCTCGCACTGCGCAGGAGAGGTCACCTCTCGGACGCCAGCTGACTCCTTCTCCAGCTCCGTCCACTCCTCCTCTCGCCCTCTCTCTCTCCCTCGTGTGCGCTCTGTCGGGAAACGCCATTCCCACCAGCTAGAGTGTGCTGATGCTTGACATTTTTAAGGCTCGGAAGAGGGTCTGTAAAGCTTGCCGTCATACTGACGATACAGAAAGGTCACTCTAAAACAGAGATGAAATAACGCTTTTGGAATAATTATCTGCCAACAGAGGGAAATTACGATCCCAAATGACCTGTGCTAGATGTGACAGCTTGTAGGTTTTCACACCTTACGTTTCATAACAAAGTATTCATAAAAAGAGGATTACACTTCGTGGCGGGAGACTGTTGGACATAGTCGCATATCCAAGCCTACACAGTGTAGATCACTACTCATGCAAATTTGCAGGCGTGTACTTGGAAATATGCCCATATTACCCTCTGTTGAAATCCTTAAAGGTGCAGTCCACGATTCTAATGCAATACACTTTTTGTCAAAATTCAGCAAATTGTTCCTCACAGTCCTCTAGCTCTCTGTTAAGTGTGTGCGCTCCAAAAACTCTGGTGTTCATACACAGTCCTGGCACTGTAAATGGGAAACTAACAGTGACTCGGTCTGAACCATGCACAATTCCAGCCAATCACACGTTGCTTCAGGAACACAGAAGAGAGGGGTGTAATTTGATTGGCTGTTGAACTAAAATATCCACACTCTTTCGCCAGAATTGTGGACTGCATCTTTAATGAAGGGGGGCTCCAGTAGAGGCAAATCCACATGGAAGTCTGAAATATTAGATGTGTTTGAGCCTCAATGCTTCACCCACAGAGCTGGCACTTAGCGTTGCCCTGGCTTCAGCTGTTGATAGGGCATCTCTCATTTCAAGGACATGCACTCTGTGCCACTCCACTGAGTGTGTGTATTTGGGCATTCTTTGGTGGCCAGGTGACAAAGAAGGCTGTGGTTAGCCAGCAGAGCGATCTGGTATCAAAGAGCCTTTGGGTCTGAATAGGTACACGTCTGAAAATCGAAGATCCTTGTAGAGCTCAGTGCACTATATGAAAGGGAAGAAAACGGTGAATGGTTAAAGATACACGGGTTGCCTTTGCGAGCTATAAGTAAAATTCAACCATAGATTTGTCTGGTAGCTGTCTGGTCTGGTTGCAACGTTTCCTTTTCTATTTGATCTTTGTATTAAAAACACAAATTAAAATATGTATGCAACTTTGTTTTCTTCTTTGTATACCAAGGTCTTTCTTTTTCCATCAAACCAAGGTGAAGTAATGTTATTTTTATTACCCATAAATAATTACAGAAATACATTTCCATTGTGGGTGGATGGCTGTGTTGTAATATTACAAGGCCACAGCTGGAACATTGTGCGGGTGTTGTTTTTTTAAGTAATGGGCTGGAACGTTTTCAGAAATCTTCTTCAAACACGACTTCCGATGTACATGCGAGAGCTTGTATAAGACATGCATGTGCCGACTATAGATTCATAAAACCCAAACAGAAGACAAACAACAGGTAGCATGTGTGGAAATTAGTCGGTGCTTGTCTGTGCCAGCCTGTGAAAGTCGCTGCTGTGCCATTTACTTGAGGCTTGATATTTAGACTATCCATCACTTAACCACCCTGAAAAGAGGTGAAAAGTCCATTTCTGTAATTGCATTGCGCTTGGTTCTCACTTGTGATCCTACGGATTTAAGAGGATGTGGAAGGCAACATCCCTTTGTCTCCCCGAGGGCCTCATCTCTGTTCATGTGGTCAGCATTGAGAGGGAGGCTACGTGGGCTTGGCCACGATGTAATCAAAGGCGAGCTGCAGCATGAGGGATCATGGGTTTGCCTGGAGGCCAGCCAGAGGATGAGTCCTTCAGGCTCTCTCATTAGTGCACGCCATTGTGTCTTAGAGGTGCTTTGAAATCAACCCTGTGCACGCAGTCTGTGGATAGAATCACAACACACTAGCATCTTTGTTACAAATGCTGCATCCATAGCATGTAAATCAGAAACCAGCTGCATTAAGCATATTTTTGGTAAGGCTGAAATCCAGGGTTGGTGCTTTTAGTAGATGGTGACAATATCATGAATGGTGTTGTGTGCGAAGGAAGGAAGAAGCCTAATTAAGTAGATGCGTGGAATTGGGTGCTTCTGGAAGAGGCCAAGGCCATGGGAATGCATGCTGCCCTCTTACAATAGAGCCATTATGGTCAAGAGATCTGTCAAAACGGGGGAAACATTTGAAATTGGCTTGTGTAACCCCAGCTCCATGGTTGACCATGGGAAAATAGTCATGTTATACAATGGCACTCTTTTGTATACACAAGTAATCTCACACACGCTCACAAACTGAATACCACCACATAGATTTAGTGTATATTCCCATAAAGTATCATACATATGTGCACACAAGCAGACTCGTGCATCATGTGTACGACCCCAATTCTTCATGCCCCAAAACAGCCTCCTGAGGCGGGTACTGAAGTGGTGGCCTCCGCTAAAGAGGAGACCATAATCTGTTGCGGTCAAAGTTCACATGGTAGTCCCAGAATTCAGGTTATAAAATGAAGAAGAATGCTGTCATTGTACAGCTGCCACAGACAGTAATGAACAAGTTTGCAACAAATCCTAATTGTATAACCATTAACTAATATAGTATCTCCTAGAGACACGTACAGGACTTTTTAGTATGGAGTAGTGACCTCCATGTGTTTATGGACAGTCCTCTCCACCTGGTTGTGTATACAGTGGCGACAGTAGCACTACCTCTGTCTGCTGTTCATGGAGATTAGTATTTTAATAGAAGGAGGTGAGAGCAAGACTGTTAGACTTTGTGTTTGATACCATAATTCACTTGTAATTGGTGACAGATGTCTATGTTCAGAAGTAAGCTGGGAGGTCTTGACCAGGACCGTACGTGTGCTGTTCTCCAAAGTGCAGATGGAAATGCTTATATACCCAATGGATGTGGAAAAACTCATTTCCACAATATTGCCTGGTTGTTGTGTTCTTTTGCATATTTCTGTTTGGCTTCTACAATGCAAAGAAGTATTCTAATCTGATTCAAAGTCTCCCCATCTATTAAAACTTTTGAAGCTCTGTTAAATCCATCCTCTGTGCTATCTCTCATATTGTTTAGTGCAGAGACTCTCAGCAATAGAAGTCGCTGCAATTACGGCATGAATTACCACTCTGGCTCACAGAAATAAGATAGATTATAAGCCTTCACATCTTTCTACCCACTTCAAAAATCCAAGGCTAACAAGGAACTGAAAATAACCTGGTTTACATTAAATACATACGTCTGGCTCTAGAGATTTCTAGGTTTTACAAAGGAAGCTTTGGGCTTTGAGTATTTCAGTAGAATTTCAGTAGAATCTTAGTACAGGCTTATGTGTAGTCTTTCTCCGCTGTCTTCCTGTCTCAGACCTGGACTGTGAATAAATAGTACAGTGATCCATTATATGAGAACTCTGCTCACGGCTCAGTTTCTTCATACAGTTACTGTTGATTTAAGGCCAGTGGCTGCCAGCACGGGACAATTAGGCCTATTCCACAGCGCCCGAGAGTTTCCACAGCGTCTCTTCGTTCTTCGGTGCGCGGCATTCCGTGGCGAGGGGTGCACTGTCTGGGCAGAAGGCAGGATGGTGAATAGGTGTAAACACAGAACGATCTGGAATGTGACGTGACGTATTGTTTGTTTAATCGCTGTAAGAGGTGCTGCTTTGAGCCCGTGTTGCCCAACCCTCTGTGAGAATATCACCTGCTCCATGATGGATTCATATTGGCAAGGGAAGCCGCTCTCCTTAGTCATTTTAAAGCAGTAAATTGTAGTATGGAGTCCAATGTCGCTGTTATGTCTGCACTTATTCCAAAGTGGAATGGGAAGTCTAAGAGCTATTTCTCCCTTATTTCTCCTCATCTTTTTGTAGACAAGTTTAGAATCAATACAGTAGTTCTGGGGGGCTCTTTTTCTTCCATTTTGTTATTTACATTCAGGCCTGCCGGATGTGCCTGACAGTGGCCTCCCTCTCTCTCTCCCTCTCTCTCTCTCTCTCTCTCTCTCTCCCTCTCTCTCTCCCTCTCTCTCTCTCCAGTATTGCATCTGCTTTAATGCTAACTGTGGTGACCATAATGCCTCATTAGTCTTCCAATCCAGAGTCAGTGTTCTGCACGTTGTCTCAAGCAATCAGCTAATTTCACACCCCAAGTCCTGCTGCTGAGGCGCCCGGCACCAGCACCCCCCACCCCTCCGCCCCCCATCCCTCCCCTGGTGTCTGTGATCCCTCTTGTGTGTTCAGCCTTACCTAGCCACTTGATCTCTGACTGCGGGGAGCCAGGCCGCTAATAGGATCCATGACTGCTTGCTGTCTTCACGTTTAAGCACTCTTGGAGCATACAATGAAATTAGTGTGTGGCGCGCGTGCGTGTGTGTGTGTGTGGTTGTACAGGTGTCTGTGGCCAGCAGAGAGGTTGCTCGTATGCATTAAAGCTCTTTCAGCCAATCTCTTTTCTGCTACTCCTTCTTTGACATTGCTTCACAGGGGATGACTCTGGGGTCACAGTTGAGCCAATTTAAGTGCTTTGTTTTGAGTGAACTGCACTTATAAAACATGTAGGTGACCCCAATGTCAATCATGGGCCACTTTCCCAGATGGCCACACGCATCACAGATTCTCCATCACTCACCCTCCCGTTGACCTGAATATAATGAAACTCTGTGAAGAACAGCCTCTTCACTGCCTCAGATGCATGGACCATTGTATGCTGGAACCCAGGCACTGGCCTGCACCGGTCATGGTATACGCCATATACAGACAGAGCGACCTTCCACTGCTTTTTTGGCACTGAATCAGCGAGTCTCCATGTGGGTCCTGCTGAAGGAGATCAAGTGCAGCTGTTGGACAGAAAAACACGGCGAGGCGAGCGACGCTTGGGGGTTACGCAGCAGTCTAATTAGAGAGGGGGCTGGGGCTAGAGCTGGGGCTGGGGCTGGGGCTGGGGCTGGGGCTGGGGCTGGGGCTGGGGCTGGGGCTGGGGCTGATGCTGGGGCTGGGGCTGGGGCTGGGGCTGATGCTGGGGCTGGGGCTGGGGCTGGGGCTGGGGCTGGGGCTGGGGCTGGGGCTGGGGCTGGGGCTGGGGCTGGGGCTGGGGCTGGGGCCCAGGAAGATGAAGGACTGGAGGGATGGCTGACTCACAGCTACTGTGCCTGTTCCCCCCTCTTCTGACACTTCTGACAAAAAAGAACACTTTCGCACGTCTTTAATCTATTCAGAGAAGTCTTTGTTGAAGCACTGCATCAGCACTCTCACCCTTCTTTGTATTGTTTTGTTTGGGGCGGATGGAAATTGTTTTTTCCGAGAAGTGGTATTCATAGGCAACGCTTTATTTGCCGGAAGCGTTTGGCACATTAGGTTAACATATCAGAAAACTTCATGCAGTGTCAGTTCCTAGAATCCACTTGAGTTGCCCATAGTTGGGAGGAGTTGCCATGATTGTCCCCGGCTGGGTCACCTGAGGCCCAGGCCAGCGCAGCCTGTCTCTGAGGGGGGGCCTTCCCGAGCAGTCCGCCTCCACTGGAGCTCCTTCAGCGCTGCCGCCCAGCTCCCGGCACCTCAGCAGACGAGGGGTGTAGCCGTCCATCTAGTGAGTGACTGGTTGCCTAAGGGCAGATGTAGCCAAAGGCCAGTTTTTCCTGTTTGTTCAGATGTGCTTGTGAGTCCCCGGGTGCTCAAGTGTGGTGTCTTTACTCTTCAGCGCCCACTGTGCAAAACTCTCTAACCCCTAGCAACTATAGAAGGTTCCATCAGTACAAGTATTTCACACACAATCATACACACAAAGAGATCTCATCCTCTCAGTATATATCTCAATATTGTCTGTCTGCACTCTCCCTCTCTCCCTCTCTGTCTCTATCTCTGTGTAGCCACATCTCCCTCTTTCTTGTTAAGTCTCAGAAAGTGCATTATTGCATTCTGCCGTCTTCACTGTGAAACCAACAATTAAGCTGCCTCCCTGAGAGGTCATGACAAGCTGTTCTGCTTTTAAGAGCAGGTGGGAAGAAACGGCTTAAAGAAACTGAAGGCATTTTGGATGCAGGGAACTAAAAGCAAAGTGTCTTGTGTTGAATGCCACTCTAGTCTAAGTTTAGTCTACTGCGGTAAAGTACATTAATATACAAGACAGCCCACCTTTGAATGGGCCTTTAGTTTTCTTAAGGCTGGAAATATGGTTGTTGGGTATAAATATGGATGTGTTTGTAAGTGTGTGTGTGTGTGTGAGAGAGAGAGAGGCCAGTCTTTCTCATGCAATTAGCCCTACCTTAGTCGTGAAAGTGTTGAGTAGATTTATGCTGTCGTTTTCTTAATTAGCTGAGCTTCCACAGCTGTGCTTGAAGTCATCATCTTTGCTGTGTTTATAGGGTGTGAGGGTGCTACAGAATGACATCGTTAAAGCTTTGATATGAACGGTATCAGTGATACGACTTAGTCGAGGGGGACCTTGGCAAGGCACACACCCAGTGCCCTCCATTGTTTAGCCACAGTGGATCGTCATGTGCAATTAGAGGTCATGCCTAAAAGCATTGTTGAGGTTTTGATATAAATGGAAAATAACTGAATCAGGTCAGTCTTAGTTAGTATGATGGGCATGTGATGGTGCTCTCTGAAGATTACTCTGGCAGCTTCACTCCTCCCCTCTACCCCTTCCCTCCATTTAGCCCCACCATTACCTGTTTTGATTTCACTGCCTTAAAATCAATTCACCAAATCATTCATTTCCCCAAATCATGTGGTTATGCTAATCGGGTTTCAAATTTTAATTCACAGACTGCTTAGATCGTTGCTGCTGAGGGGAAATCATTCCGCACACACATACACACTACCTCACTCACACTACCCCTGTGAAGGGATATGTCTTCCTCTTTTATCTGACCTATCGGTATCAACAGCTGTGTCAGGCAGGAGTGCCGATTTCCAATGGGACTGTTGTAGCTCAGGACATGTTCATGTAGTGTCTGAACATGAAGGCAGTTTGCAGTACAGTAAGGTGTGTACACTTCACAGTCAAGATCTGCCAAATTATTAATGAGGTGCTGTACTCTGTAATGATTGCACAATTAAATACAATTTGCTTATTCCATATAGAACTAAGCCCACTGTCATGCCAGTGCTCTCTCTCTCTCTCTCTCTCTCTCTCTCTCTCTCTCTCTCTCTCTTTCTCTCTCACACACACACACACACACACACACACACACACACACACACACACACCCATGCACAATCACTATCAAACAAACAAACAAATCCTGTAGAAATGGGGTATAAAAGCCTGGCAAGTATGATGTACAATGCCCGAATCATTACTTTGCACATAAATATACCCCATACCCAGTCTGCTTCCATGACTCAGCTCTATACCATTAAAGCCTCATGAATGCACGCTCATACAGAGCTTTATATCACAGTCTCTACCTCCTGCTTCCTCTGCCAAAGAGGCTCGGCCAGCACATTAAAACCTTCCAGCTCATCATCATCCTTATCCGTCCGTGTGAAATCTATTCATTACGCCTAAAGCTGTCAAGCTACAGCATGGGTCTGGGGACCCAATGGGTCATCTCTGAATAGTCTGGCAGCAGAGTGCTGCGATGCAAACACACTCCCTGGAGGAGAGTGAGATGCCAGTCACTAAATCAGCCCAACTCTGGCCTGTGCTACTGGACTTCCTGGGCTTCTGAGTTGTCACATTGGCAGCCAGACCACAGAGCGGAGTGCAGATGCCTTAACATGGTCTAGTGGCTATGCTAAATCTGGCTGTTACGTAAAGTGACTTTCTGGTATTTTTTGCATTCCTCGCTATCTTTCTCTGTCCTTCTTTCCTGATGTGTTGGATGACTGGGCTAATGCCTCAGGTGGCCTGGTTTGTCCCCAGACACGGAGCTCTGAGGTGGGACGCGAAAGGGTCCGTCTCCTCACATAGAGGTTACGGCACAGCCTGACCCCGAGTCTGACCAGCAGATGGGGAGCAGTGTCATGTTTGGGTCCATCAGAGTGAAGGATGCCTCTGTCACTCTGGATTACAGGGTCAGGACTGGCCTGCTGTCAACCTCCAGGTCATCACATGAATGCCAAGACATAGACGGCAATGAAATGCAAAGGCAGAAAAGCATGCAGTGTGATTTTGAAAAACTTCACATTTTGTGCAAGAATCCTTGATGCATTTGTGAAGATTCTTATGCTAATTTGCACCATACAGTTGTCTTCAATAGCTGCATGCCTCAGTCACTGTAAGAGTTAAGCACACTGATTTTATGATACGGTTAGCCTCCAGCTAGAGGAAGTGCTATGTCATGACTAGTAGCAGAGCCGGCTGATTGAACAGATGCAAGAGCTGACTACCACCACTGGAAATAAATGACAAAACTGCAGTCTCAGTAATATCTTTCATTTCTCAGTAAACAAAGGTGCTGTTCCTACCTGAGGATGGATGAATACAGCACCTTTTATTATTTCCTCTCAGCCTTGTTTTAACCATTAATCCCTTATACACATGGGCTCCTTCAAATAAGATTTACAGGAAAGCAATAAGAGTTTGCCATATTGTGTTGAGATCAAATCATTTCTACTTTAGAAGGCAAAGGGAAAGAGGACTTTAGGCATCCAACAGTTATCCACACATGCAGATACATAGGAATATTTTCAGATCACGTACATTAGAGAAGCAGATATTTAAATGCCAGTTAGCACCAACACATCAAATTGAAAATGAAATAAACACAACTAATCGAATTAATGAAACAGCCTAATGGCCATTATGCCGCCAGACTCCAGTGAGTATGGACGTATACATACAGTAGTAGTTGTACAAGCTAATCAAGTATATTGCTCTTCCATATTCTTAAGCTCCAATCTAAAATGAGCTCATCTGTAGCATTCTAAATGAGAAACAACCGTAGGCTTGCACACACATGCTTTCTCTCAGCTATGCTGCACACGGCAGCCTTTGCTATGGCACAGTCTGCTCTCCCCCCTCACCTTGACACTCTGTAGCCTTGAACATTGTCCAGGCTGGGCTAGCAGTAGTAGTTCAGCGGCCCAGGGCTCTCAGCCGTCTGCTGGCGGGGGAGAGGGGATGACTCAGACACACTGAGGCAGGTAGGCCAGGTCAGTGGGAGAGGAACCATCAGGTGGGGCTCGGCAGCTCGTGATCCGAATACCAACTCCAGCCTTCTCCCTCCGTCTACCGGCTAGAGTCCATGCAGCTCAAGCACTGGGCCATGACCTTATTTTAGGCAGCCTGGATCCCCTGCATCCCTGACCACAACTCAGTTGATGCTCCCCTCACCAGCACAACAATTTAGATCTACAGCAGATGGAGGGGGAGACAGGAGACTGTGGTTGACTCGTTACGACTGGATTTTCATTACTGCCTAATTTGATGTCAGGAATCATAACTTTCTGGAGCAAAGTGGTTTATAACGATCACTGGTAGCTCCAGCCCCATCCACCTCCTTCCAGTGTTAGTGCGGGGGGAGCTTTCCTCTCACTGCGTACTAATGTCCAATTGAACTGATATGAAGTGAATTGAATTGCAATTTGTGATTTATAAAAGTGCATTTATGGAAATGCATACATGCCATACATAGTTATACAGAAACCATTTTCTCAATTCTGAATTTACATTTAACCTGTATGTGTAGATGAACCACTTTACACTAGCTGGTAAGATTGCGTTCAGAAATAGAAAAATGCAATGTTGTTTTTATAGCAGCAAGAGAGAGCCTCAGCAGCTCAAATGTTATCAGTATCTTGATGTGCCTGAGAATGTGGCTAAAGAACACTCCCTGAAGTACCTGCGAAATCAAAAGGTACCACTTAAAAGAGGTCCATTAAACCTCTTGGTTTAACTACCTGTCCACGCGTTTCCTCTCTGCCCATCAGTCTAGGTGAAAGGCCTGGCCGTGAGGCCGAGCTGCCGGTACTGATGGACGTTTGGTTTGCTCTAATGTCTCCATTCCTCTCCGTTCGACTTCATCATCATGTGCTCTGTGTGGGAAGGGGTCTCGGTCAGCTCAGCCTACCGTACGGCGCAGTTCTAAAAGCTGCCATGTGCTATTATCTCAATCGCTTTCCTTACAATCAGTGGTCTCTTGGGATTTGGGTGGTACATTGCTTAAAGGGAAACTTCAGGATTTTTCATACTGGGTCCTATTTTTTCCTATTTTTAGATCTTTTTGGGTCCAAGCTTTTACTAAGAACAATTAATGATCGAAATCGGAGTTAGAACACTATAACAGGCAACCGCAAAATGGCAAAACAATGTAGTCCCAGGGGGCAAGCATCCGCATCAAAGTACACCGCTTGTTTCCGCTACTGACAAGCTCATAATGCAATTATAAGTGTCTGACTACATAGAAAGGATCCCTATAGAAATAGGCCTGTGTCTGTTTACCTCAATAACTGTAAAAAAAAACTGTAGAAAATGACTGTTTCTCCTCTTTCTGTAATTTCAGTTTCTGTTTCTTTACAGTTATTGAGGTAAACAGAAGCGGTTTGTTTTGACAAGAAGATCTAAAAATATGGGCCCAGGTTGAAAAAATCCTGAGGTTTGCCTTTAAGAAGTACTCTGTGGGATGCAAGAGGAAGAAATGCCCAGTGGTTTTCTTCCAGCCTTTTCTATGCTGTCCTCACAGGTGTTGTTGTAGAGTGTGTGAAGAGAGAGCAGCATTATGGAACTAGAAAATGCATTTCCTGAAGGAAATACCAGTGCATGAAATGCAAAAGTTAAGAAAGGAAGAAGAAAAGAAAGAAGAGTGAAGAAGCAAAGAAGAAAGGAAAGAAGATTAAAAGAAGGAAAGAAGAGTGGAAGAAGGAAAGAAGAGTGGAAGAAGGAAAGAAGAAAAGAAAGAAGAGTGAAGAAAGGAAAGAAGAGTAGAAGAAGGAAAGAAGAAAAGAAAGAAGAGTGAGAGGAGGAAAGAAGAAAGGAAGAAAAGTGAAAGAAGGAAAAAAAGATTGGCAGAAGGAAAGAAGAGTGGAAGATGGAAAGAAGAAAGGAAGAAAAGATAGAAGAGTGAAGAAAGGAAAGAAGAGTGGAAACAGAAAAGAAGAAAAGAAAGAAGATTGAAAGAAGGAAAGAATAAAGGAAAGAAGAGTGAAAGAAGGAAAGAAGAGTGGAAGAAGGAAAGAAGAAAATAAAGAAGAGTGGAAGAAGGAAAGAAGAAGGAAAGAAGAGTGGAAGAAAGAAAGAAGAAAGGAAAGAATAGTGAACAAGACTGGCTCTGGATAAAGACAGTAAAGAGGGAAAATATTGAAAGAAGGAAAGAAGGAAAGAAGGACATTTATTGTCGGGTGATTGCAGGAAGATAGGTGTCATTCTTCAGGTGGAGGGTCTCTGTATGCTGTGGTCAGTCAAAATGTATTGAGTGTTGATGTGTAGACCTGTGAAAATATTTAAAAAAAATTGCAAATCATATACTTGTTTTAAAAACCTGCTAACTAACACCATACAGAGCAAGACCTGTTTAGTTGAAAGCCCACTCACCACGTCAAGGTACAGGTCATGAGTGGGGTGTTAGTGAGACAGGACAAGACAGAAGACAAGGTTAATGAGAAAGCAAAGCATGCTTACATACTTTTATTTGACAAATGTGTATGTATGTGACAAAGACATGTGACAAAGACATACAAACTTTACAGAGACATACATAGAACATGGCATACTGTACATAGAACATACTTTTAAAGGGGAAAATGGATAGAGAACAACACTTACCTGTCCCCTTACAAAAAAACACTAAAGATAACAACGACAAAAAGTGCGCCGCATCGAACCCCAGGTGTAAAAAAAACATTGATTGTGTGAATGTGTGTGTGTGTGTGTGTGTGTTTGTGTATGTGTGTGTGTGTGTGTGTGTGTGTGTGTGTGTGTGCGTGTTTGTGAGAATACTCTAGCTTGAGCTTACCAAACACCATATCGCTAGCTAGCTAATTAGCTCACGTAAGATGCTGTAAATTAAGACAACCAATTAACTAAACTTTTTACAAAAACCCATCAATTGTGTGTGTCATCAATCACTCATATTATTTACATTTACATGTTTTTACCGCTAGAGATTACACCAACTCAAGTGTCATTCAATTGCTATTAATCTTGAACTTCAACAGCAGTGTTTAAACTTGAAGCGTCATTAAAAATCAGGCAAATGACATCTTAGCTCAAGGACAAAAGAAAGGTCCTGGTATTGGCCAATTAAACGTATTGTAATTTCCCGTTCTGGTCAGATGACAAGTTTTACCCAAAGAGAGACTGGAATGACGTACTCACTTCTGGTTTTACCACCGATCCCAGCAGATATACGGGTCCTTAATGGACAGGTGGCTTTGAATTGGCATATGCATTTCCTGAAGGAAATACCAGTGCATACAATGCAAAAGTTACCCATTTGAAATAAATATTTAGCAAAAGATGAGGACATTTAACGCAATTCGAGGCCTCCAGAGAGAGATAATGGGTAAGGAGGTCAGAAAGTAACAGGAGAGGTGTGTAAAGTCTGATAGATTGAAAGATAGAGACATAATGAGAGTCTAAGACTGGGAAGGTGATAAGAACATTGCCATAATGCCAAACAGGAAGGTTTTTGTCATTCTGAAGTTGATATAATCGGTTACAGCTGTGTAAATAGGACTGAGATAGATAATTTAAGTTAGAATACAAAACACAGGATTGTGATAACTGTAATATGTTTGTAGAACACCTGAATGTGCACAGTGTTGCAGATCAGAAATGAAGATATTGTCCAACAATGTATTCTTATCTGTGGTGGAAGTGTTAATGAGATGTTTGAAACCTCTAGACTGGAACAACTCAAAGATGGGTTTCCTTCCATAACCCAATAAGTCCTCATTAAAATCCCCACATACAACAATTGCACTATCAGCAATAACATGTAAAGAGTCCAATAGGTGACAGAGATTTGGCAAAAATAGGTTTGTGTTGTAATCTGGTGGTCTGTAAATCACTGCCATTAGTACCTGAACTGGGGCTACCACTTTTAATACCAGGAATTCGAGGTCAGTCACACCCTGTATGTATTGCATGTGATGAGCTTGAACATGGCTTTTTACAAACACAGCAACTCCGCCACCATTCCTGTTTGATAGATGAGAATGAGATGAATATGAGACATGCCTGTTGCGCTTAAACATATGATCATTTTCCAACTGGAGATTTTCTGGGACAAAGGTGCCGAATAGGTGTGTTTCAGTGAAACACAAAATATCTGCAAAACACATTTCATGGTGTTTCTTGACATCATCAACATGGGCTGACAATCCCTCTGTGTTATGGTGAATCAGTGTCAGAGATGATGATGAATTGGAGAGACAGTGAAGAAGGGGCATAGCATTTTCAAATTCAGCTTTTTGCATATTTTCCAGAGAAGTTGTGATTTCTGGATCAGAATATATTTTGTCCTCATCAAAATCAATTATGTGCAGTCCTTGCAGTGAGGTGGTTCTACTGAGACCAACATATGCCATACCTGGTTCAAAAATGCGGTTTAATGAGACCACTGCGGAAGCTGTTGTCATTCCTTGACATTTATGTGCTGTGCAACCAAAGGCAAGTTTCATGGGAAACTGGTGACGAACCACTCCTTTTTTACTCAGAGGTTCCTCCACTCTTTCTATATAAACCAAGTTATCTGGCCCTCCTGGTACCTGGTTGCGATGTCTCTGCCCTGCATTGGGATTGTCTAGTTCGACACCAAGCAGCTTTACAACTGTTTTGCCACCTTGGACCTGATAAACAATTTCACAAATCTTTCCAAATGAGCCATTCACCAGTCCATCTTCCACATCTATGTTTCTGATGAGCATCACACGGGCTCCCTCAGCAACTTGTAATCTGTCAGGTAGATCACCTTTACGTCCTTCAAAGGGTGCTATCTGTCTTTCCATGCGACCAGTTTGGAGATCTTTTCTATAGTCATGTGCATCAACATTGACCAGTTCAGAGTGGAGAGCAGATATGGTGTTTGCATTATGTTTGTCTACCTCTTTATTTGTGGCAAAAACATGCAGGAGATCCTTGGGACAGTCCTCAACTTGATACATGGCCTGTGCAAGTAAAGCTCTGTCTGGTTTAGATAATGCTTCTCCCTTGCGTTTCACTCTTATCCTGTTAAGCAACTCAGCAAATGCCACATCATCTTTCTGGCGCATGATTTCTGTGAGAGTGATTACTTGGAACTGATCCTGCCAGAAATCAAGAACATGATCCTCAAATACACAGAGAGGTTTTGCTTTACCTGGAGGTGGCAGCTGATAGAAGTCACCCACTGCTAAAACAGACATTCCTCCAAAAGGTTTTTTGCTACCTTTGATCTCTTGCAGCCTCCAATTGACATATGTAAACAGTGGTTTTGATACCATGGACACTTCATCAATAATAATTATCTCAGCATTGGACAAGGTTGCTCTCACTTCATCTAGACGATTTCCAATGCACTGGTAAGGTGGCTTAAGGCTTCTTGGCAGTTTCAAGACCGAGTGCAGTGTCTTGCCTGATATGTTGAATGCTGCTGTGCCAGTAAATGCTGTGAGAAGGACAGTTGGCATGGACATGTCTCTTTCCTCTGTAATACGGGGCAACCTACGAAGTATCTTTGATGCCTCTGTGTAGATGCACTTGATAAGGTGTGATTTGCCAGTACCAGCTCCACCGGTAACAAAGTAAAAAAACTGATCGGCACTCTGTCCACACACACGTCTTATGCACCACTTGCGCACTGTATAGAAGATTGAAGCCTGCGTTTGATTTAAATTCTGATACATTTTCCGCATAACAGTGGGGTCTATTTGAGGAGCCTCAAACATTGGTGCAGCACTTTCTCTCCTTGTGTGACTATATTCAGGAATTTCATCCTGTTCATTAAGTTCCTCTGGATTTATTTCCTCACGCTCTGAAATGCACTCAAGCCGAAGAACCTCTGTCTCAGGTGCAAGTGTCGTCCATGCATCCTCCATAGGTCCATTTTCTTCCAAGTTCTCAATGGCTTTCTCTATAGCTTCGTTATTCTTTTCAAATTGTGACCTGTTCTCCTTGACAATAGAAAATACTCTCTCATTAAAGCCTCTTCCAGGAAGCCTCACAGAACCAGATGCATAAAACGACTCATATGTTGTAAAACCTGTAGGTTTCAACTGTGAATCTGAATGGTAAGGCAGGTAAAGTTTGAGCAATGTTCCATAGAATTTTTCTGGAGATTTCTTCTCAGAAAATCTGGCATATCTGATGATAGCAGGCTTTCCGTGGGTTCGCTTCTGAATAAACCCCATTTCATTTTGAAGTGGTAAAGCTCTACTGCTTTCTTTCTGTCTCCCATACACCACTCTGTAGGTGGAAGCAAATTCTGCCATGCACATTGCTGCAAACTCTGGTGTATCAGGTCTGTTTTGGTATTTGTCTGCCATTCCGGACATCCAAACATTCTCTGACTCAGGAATTCTGTTATTCATGTACCTTAAAGGGAGGCTCATTTTCAAAGCATTGTCATCAGTGGGTATAAATATTACACTTCGAGAACAAGATTTCAGTTTCAAGCTACAGACTCGTGCAACAGCCTCTTGGACACTGACCTCTCTATTTTTGGAATATGCCTGCATGATCTGTTTCATTTCATCACAATCAGATGTAGTGGAACGAGAAGTGTCAGTCACAACCCTTTTCAGATAGTCACTCATCTCATGTTCAGCTTTAGAGATATATGATAAAATGTACATTATACAGGAGTAAGGGTTCAGGATGTACTGAATATCTATGTTTGCATTCCATGCCCTTAACAAATGTTTGTTGTAGCCATTTATCCAGCAGTCCTTTGGTTGACGTTTCATCACTAACACACTGGACGTTGTTAATGAAGTGATACAGTTTAGGTATTCCTCATAACTCAAACTGCATTGTGTGAGTAGCTCAGGGATACTTTCAAATGATGTCGTTGGCTTATTAAGCAATTCCCATACAGGCTTCAGTTTATTTTTGGCCTCTTCAGGAGTCATGAAAGAACGACCATGGTTTGATTCATCTTCAGATCCATCTCTGATTTCTTCTGGCATTTGTCGCGTTATAAATGTATTCTCTACAGGTTGTTTAGGAAATCCAAATCGACAGTGCTTATTTCCTTTCTTACATGACTTTGAGTGTCGTTTGCTGTGGGTTTGCACCTCTGTGACAATTTTGAAAAGTTCGGGATCTGTGTTTGGGTCAGGCAGCTGACATGTTATGTACTTATCCACAAACTCACACACTTTCTCATCTGGGTCCTCCTCAAATACAGGTGCATTCTGACACCAGGCCAAAAGATGTATATGTGGCGATCCTCTTGCCTGATACTCCACCCGAAAAAAGTAGTCTATGACCTCACCAATGGGCTGAGCAGGTGATAAGAGTAGGTGTCTCAGCAGTGCATCAACACGTTTGTCAAACATGCGCATGGTGGTGACAGGATTACTCCGTAAAATCTCACACTTTGCAGCCCAGTCAAGCTCAGAAACGTCTACCTGCTCACCTCGTTGTGCCTTTATTGTTTGTATGACCTCTGGCCATCTCATTTCTGCAGCACTAAATGTACAGAAAAATGTTGGGGTGCCTAGCTGTCGAAGCATTGCAAAGAGGTCTCTGAGGGTTTTTTCCCAGTAGGCAGGTGTTCCTCTCAAAGGCTGCATGAATCGAGTGGCATCTTTGTTGCGTACCAGTTTTTCCACTTCACGTTTGTCTTGTAGCATTTTTGCAGTTATTTTGCGCCCATCTCTGGTCATAGGTTTCCCTTTACGGAGTTGTATAGACATACTAGACTTTGCTAAGTACATTTCTGTGATAAATTGTGCAAAGAAAATGTAATTGGAGTCTAGAGCAAAACGATTGTCAGCAGAAAAAAGACGTGCATTGAAATATCTGCTTGGGGTTAATTTCCTGAGTCTCTGTGTTACATCCAAAGTGTTCATTCCGGTGGGGAACTGCACAGGGAAAGCCATTGCCTCTAGTTTGGGAACTCTGAAAAAACTCACTGGTTTGTTTCCCTGAGCTGGAGCTACACTGAATATACCCTCACCAAATGTTATCATTTCCTGTGCAATATCAGATGGCTGTAAGCATGAATCTATTGAGCATCCACCATTCTGCTGATTAGTGTCCTGCTCAGTGTCAGGTGAATCCTGGGCATCTTTTAACTCAGGGTTTTCATTGTTTGACTGATTGCATGCACTGTTCGTCCCTGAATGTCCTCCTCTGTCTGTCATGTCACACTCATCCCATGTGTCAGTCTCCATTAGATTAGTTGCATCTGCAATATCTGCACGAATGTCATCATTTATGTGACTCTCATTTGCCAAGCTATTCATTGGATCCTCAAAAGCTGGTACATCATCCCTTATAGTTATGTCCTTATACTCTGAATGTATCTCTTTCAGTTTTGATAAGGCACTCAGTACTTTGTTCATATCAACTGTTTGGAACTGGTAATGCCCTGTATAATTCATTCTTCTTTTCAACTTCACTTTCAAAAGCTGAGACTGGCTACTGGGTCTGGGCAATGCATTGACTGTTGATTCCACCTCTGAAGGGACACACACAACCCCACCATGTATTAACTTCTGCTGGCCTTTGGGGAGACTGATTATTTTAGCAAATGGTATGTATCGTGCTATTATGTGCCTCTCAAGTATATTCAGATCACTGAGCTCTGGAGGAATTGGCGATAGTTCTAGCATATTCATAACAGCAATGGACGGTATTTCCCCCATCTTCAAATTATCATGACAGCTATGACAAATCCACTCTCTCTTCTCTTCAGGGGCACAACATGATTCAAGTGTATTGCAGTCATCCCTGCATGTGTGTACATACTTCCCTGTTAGACATCTACCAACCATGTCTAGATTCCTTTTATAACTGTCATGATTGCATTTCTTTACCTGATTATGAAACAAAGCTCTGTGACAAACTGTGCAAACATAAGTAGGGCCATTCTTTATTTCCATTTGAAAGGATGCAATTGCTTCCTGCAAAAGGGTGTTTTCTGTTGGTGTTGACTCTTGTTCAATCTCTCGCTCTGGTTGTTGTCCAGACAGGTGTTTAAGATTGTAGTGATGATACTTGCGCTGTATTTGTAAAGCACATCGCATTTTGTGAAGGATTCTCTGGAAATTTATATTGACACGTGCGCACTTCTTTTTCTGTAGAGAACGATAATGCCTGAAATATGGGTCATTTCTGTACCTGTTAGTGTAGTTTTCTCTCTTTGTCTGTCTGTACATGGTGTTGCATGTATAATGGCATCTCATGGACGACTTCTGCCTTGAACGAAAATTTACATCTTGCAAGTAACGCTGCTGTATGTAAGCTTTTTTCCTCAATCTGAAATTCATATCATGGGAGTAATGGTGCTGCATGTTAGCCTTTTTCCTCAATCTAAAATTCATATCATGGGAGTAGCGGTGCTGCATGTTAGCCTTTTTCCTCAACCTGAAATTCATATCATGGGAGTAACGGTGCTGCATGTTAGCCTTTTTCCTCAATCTAAAATTCATATCATGGGAGTATTGGTGCTGCATGTTAGCCTTTTTCCTCAATCTAAAGTTCATATCATGGGAGTATTGGTGCTGCATGTTAGCCTTTTTCCTCAATCTAAAATTCATATCATGGGAGTATTGGTGCTGCATGTATGCTTTCTGCTTTGTACGATAATTCAGATCATGAGAATAATGGCTGTTGACGTATAATTTTTGTCTCAATTTAAAGTTGGGTTCTTGCATGTAACGTTCTGTTATATATGTTTTCTTATAGCTTTTGTATTGTATACAGTTTGCATACCTGTTTCTTACATACTCCAACCTCTTTGCCTTGTTCCTTTCATAATACTTTTGCTGCTTTGAAACTGTGTTTTTCTCTCTGCTCGACAATTTGTTTTGTACTTTCACAAATATTCTACGTCTGTAGTCTTTGCTACGTTTACTAAGTAAGTTCAGTGAAGCAGCTGACGCTAGATACTCTCCAGTCTGAAGAGGCTGTACATTTTCATCAAGGGAGTTTAGCTGTTGTCTATGGTTTTCAGATGTGAACAATAATGGCATGAGCTCATACACCCATTCATCAGCAGCTGATTCCACCAGGGCCCAGAACACAAGCAGTCTACCAATCATATCACTCAAGTTGGCAAAGGTCAACATCACAGCAGTGCCATTCTCAGCAGGGAATCCATCAGGTGTTCTAGAATGGGGATCAAAAAAGCCGTATCTACCAGTCTCGTCCCTAAATACAGCAATTGTAAGGCTGCCTATTGTGAGCAATGCATGGTTTACATCAGATGACAGACAAAGCAGTCTTTCGGAGAGCTTTAGGAAGTCTGCACCATCAGGTCCAATTTGTCTTAGATATCCATATCGCGACAGGCACTTAACAACATGATAGGTCTGTCCATGAATTTCCACATTATCTGGAAGCTCATCAAAAGCTAAGTGAGCTGGTGCGATGCGGTCCCCACTGCTCAACCTTTCCTGTACACTACTATACATCAAGTTACCTTTTTGCAAGATGTAGTCAAGATCAGTGGTGTTCAGCACAGTTCGGTCATTAAGTACAGTAAGAAATGTCAGGGAATTGCAAGTGCACTGATTGTTCCTGTTACACCCATACCTCGCATCACCTTGGCTATGAGATGCTTGAACACAGCTGATGCTGTTCCTGTTACGCTCCATCTCCATGGGTGCTGCAGAAGGTACCTCATCTAACTGCATTTGTGTCTCACTCAACTCATCCTGGGTAAACGAAGGCTGACTTGGTGCTTCAACTTCAGAGAGGTCCAACTTTCGCCAGCGTCGTTTCTGTGCTTCAGAACGCTTCCCCTTTCGACCCATTCTTTCAAACTTTAATATGACAACTTCTGCAACTAAATGTTTTTGATAACAACTGAATGTATTATATGTAGTTTATTGCTTGCAGTATAATTATTTACAGTATGATTCTTTACAGTTTTCTCAGACAATTCTACTTGTCAAAAAATGTAATTTTATCTTCAACTCTATATTAAAATAGGCTACTGTTCAGTCAAATATAACTTAAGGTTTTATGGCTTCCCAAGATTATTTTATGGTCACAATGAATACCTGGACTTGGGTAAAAAATGAATGGTGATCTGGACACAATTATGAAAAAATACAATCAGAATACACTCAACAGTAGCTAGGTCAATGTACACTTCAGTACTTGATCATCAATGATAAACAGAATGTTGACTTAATGTCTACTTCAAAATGTAGTGAACTTCTTAACTTCAGAATAGATGTAGCACTGTTCAGATGTATGTCACACTGTCACACACAGACAATATCAATATCAATAGCAATGAGAAATGTTCTGTTGTAACTTTATATTACTGAAAACTGATTTATATCAATGGTTATGCAGAATGATAATTCAGAATAAGAGGTCGCCAAGACTATGAGGTCGCCAAGCTACAATTGAGGTCGCCAAGACTATAAGGTCGCCAAGCTACAATTGAGGTCGCCAAGACTATGAGGTCGCCAAGCTACAATTGAGGTCGCCAAGAACATAAGAGGTCGCCAAGAATATGAGGTCGCCAAGAACATAAGAGGTCGCCAAGAGTTTGAGGTCGCCAAACACATAAGAGGTCGCCAAACACATAAAAGGTCGCCAAGTCTTGATGTGGGAAGTCTTGATGTGGGAAGTCTTGATAAAGGAGGTCTTGATAAAGGAGGTCTTGATAAAGGAGGTCTTCTTTTTTCTGTGAATAAGGGACAAAAATACATATTTATGTGGCAAGTTACTTGAAATGCAAATCTGCCAAACCTCATTACAAACATTTGGTGCACATCCTTAAAAATCATCCTAAAATCTCTCAATTAACAAGCAACATGTTCATGACAAAGCATTACTCACACAAACAGATATACTATTATCTGTAAACCATTACAAAATCCTAATGAAAAACATCAACCATGTTATACAACCAGTCAGGGATGGAAATTAGCAACTGCTACTCGCCAAATGTGGGTGAATTTGCAAATTTGATCAACCTCCCCCTCCAAAATGACAGGTAAACAAAGGGGGAATTAACAAACATAATTGACGCTATTTGGTCGTTCAGTGGAAAGTGTTCACAGTTCAAATGGTCAGGACATAAAAAGGTATTTTCAAGTTATTAAACTTAACGAGCTTGGAATGCAAAGATACATACATTTTATGTAGAATAATATCTTCATTTAACAGCTTGGTGTTCACACTTACATTAGCTGTAGTATATTTACTTTGGTAAGCATAGCTTATTACGGTGTGTGTTTGCCTTGTTGACTTACACTTATTTAGCAGGGAAAACTTATTTGCACAGAGGTCGCAAAGCAATTAGTCTGGAACAGGCCTAATAGACAGAACAGAACAAATACAAAAGCAGTTTCAAACACTTTGTAAAACAAGCAATGCCTATAAATGTTTATAAGCATTTAATGTACAAAATATTATATAGTAAACTAGACAAAGAGCTTACTTGTCCAGACCAACATGAATCTCCAAGCAAATCTAGCTAGAAGAGGACAAAATATTGGGAGGGTTAATGTACAATCTTAAAATAAATAAACATCCAATCAATAAGCACTTTGAGCTACATTCTTTTGCATGAAAGGTGCTATATAATTAAAGTTTTATTATTATTATTATTATATCCCTTATAGACAAAATTTGCTTATTGATATTCAGTGATCAGAGTATCACTGATGACCAAAACGGTGTCATTTAACGCACTGTTTATTATTTCAAGCATATCTGCTGTTGATCGTTGGTGTCCACATGTGTAAGCGCATCAAAATTGCCACCCTACAGAGCTGCCTCTGATATGAAAATGTAATCGTAGAAAATGTACTATGGTATGTGCTATAAAGAACAAGGTTACGCATTTTATTTTACAGGTTCAGTAATTACTACTGACCAAATTAAAACACAAAAAATGTTACGCATAGGAGTAAATATTGATATGTCATTACAAATGTGTATAGCCATCAAAAATACCAAATATACAAGTAATAATTTCAAGTAACCCAGCATTGTGAAACAATGGCAAACATACTATGGTGTGTATGCATTCTTGATACAGTACATCAGTGTATAACATATACTTACTTTCTTGAAGAAGGAAGTCTTCTCTTCTCTCTTCTGTGAATATGGGACAAAGATACATGGCAAGTTATAAGAAATGCAAATCTGCCAAACCTCATAAAAAAAAATTGGTGCACATCCTTAGTTAGACTAAAATCTCTCACTTAACAAGCAACATGTTCACGAAAAAGCATTACCCACACAAACAGATATACAATCTGTACACCATAACAAGATCCTAATGAAAAACATCAACCATGTTTTACACCCAGTCAAGGGGTTCCATGGCAATGTTCCGAAAGCCCATTATTCCGAAATTGTGAGCACAGCAAAGTGAACCACTATAGCCCACATGCACATCCCAATGAATCACACAATCATAAACATATAAATGCATTTATTTCACAAGCATATCATAAAGGAGTTATGCTTAGGGCACCAAAATGGCTAGCAGCGGCACTGCCTATTATGGTGTGTATGCCTTGTTGACTTGAAATGGCAAAAAACGACATGCTTCATGTGTACAAAATTAACAATTGTATGCAGATTATGTTCACATTACAGTTTAAATGACATAATAAATTATGGGTGTAATGGTAGGCTTATTCGTCCTGAACAATCACGGTACAGACGCGGCGGTTCGGTGCATGCGTTGGACTGTGTGAAAATTAATAACCGTATTGCGGAACCACAGGGAAACCTTTTAACTATAAACCGTTAGCAACTATATAACACTAGGTGGAACAAACTAACCAGAGCATAAAGACGTAGCTGTTACTTCCACTACTACCTGTGGAAATAAATTGCATGACTAATGAATGGACGTCCATGGATGACTAACCTTACGTCTCCCGAGAAAATTATTGTTAGCTGACTAGCTTGCAAATGTTCACTCACCTACTAGCATCTAGTGAGATGACATTTGCAAGCTAGTCAGCTAACAATAATTTTAACGGGAAACGTAAGGTTAGTTATCCAATAAGTTATCTGAGGTAATGATAACGTTCAGGAACTCGTAACTTTACGTTACCAATAGTCCAACAGTTGCCTTTTTCCAAACACAAAATATTAGCATGATAACTGGCCAAAATTAGCCAAAAAGTACAATGTAACTTCACTTTAGTATTATTTAATAAACCACCAGACAGCCACACACGCTAGCACGCTAGCTAGCAACCGAAATCATTTTAAAACACGTTATTAACGTTACGTTCAAATTCAGACGTTACTTAAATGAGCACTTACCTTGGCTGTGATACACCAATGAGATAAGATATTAATTTACAATTAATTCTGATATTAATGACAACAATAGGATATTAATCTCTTCGAAAACAGTTTTCAACCAGTTGTGAGCTATTAGATCAATGCAATGTGGAAGGAAGGCAGCGCGCGTGCCCTCGATACAATTCTGAGATCATACAGAATTGGACCAAACAGCTGAGCATCGAAATGAGTCTACATAAACCATTGAACTAAACCACATAATGTCAGGATGTTGAGGACTGTCTTTGTGTTATAGTTCTGAATATTTTATTTAAGAAAAAAATTGACTTTATATTAACTTTGAGGTATATGGCAGATGCCTTTGAGTCAGACAGAGACAGAAGAGGGATGGATAGATTAGGGTTCCTAGGTTGGCATTATGATAGTGCTCTGGTAATTTAAGTGGTTGCTATGCTGGTTGCTAGGGTATTCATGTTTGTTGCTGGGATGTCACAGTATGTGCTGCTGTGCTGTTTTTTTTTAATGCTCTTATCAACATGGAAAAGTGGATTGGATTGCTTTATGCAAATGTTTTATTTTATTGAAAAACAACATTGCCAAACAGGGCCAAAATAAAATTATAAAGTGCAAATTTCAGGTAAACAAGGACAGCCTATAGTGCAGTTAAACCATGGCTTAATAGTTTCTTTTTTTCAAGTTTGCTGGGAACATCAGGCCTCTTATTTCAGAAACAATGAACCGTAACAGTTTGGTAACCAATAAAAGGTAAGCCTACTACTTCTTTGCTTTCAGCCAGCTACTCAAACAGACAAGCCTGTTGACATTTTCAGACAACAGTGAAGCTCGCTTCTTTTGCACAACACAACTTTTAAAAGTAAACTCTCCATTCAGAAGCTTATTATCATCCATTTCGCCGTATCGCGCTCACCAAACCGTAACGTTAGCCTACTACTATTGGCCGGCTTCCAAGCCCAAACAGCGTGCCTATTGTTTTGCTTCTGGTCTAGCTAGATCCGGCGTGGTGCTGTAGTTTTTCTAAGGTTACTAGTTGTTGCAACAGCATTTGAAAAAAAAACTACACAGTTTGCAAGGCCAAAAAGATAGAAGATAGAGGACTGTAAAGTCAAAAAAGGCTGACAAAAAAGTTTAGGAATTGATGGGCAGAGTAATTAAAAGAAGACTATGGATAATGAGATAAATTGATAAATGGAGCTAATTGCGGACTTCAGGAGGACCAAAGGTGGCGCACACAATCTGTATCAACGAGATGAAGGTGGAGCGTGTCGCCAGCTTTAAATTCCTGGGTGTCCACATCTCCGAGGACCTCTCTTGGACCCTCAACACCTCAACCTTAGTCAAGAAGGCTCACCAGCGTCTCTTCTTCCTGAGGAGATTGAAGAAGACCCATCTGTCTCCTCAGATTCTGATGAACTTCTACCGCTGCACCATCGAGAGCATCCTCACCAACTGCATCTCAGTCTGGTATGGCAGCTGCTCTGTTGCGGACCGCAAAACACTCCAGAGGGTAGTGAAAACTGGCCAACGCATCACTGGTTCCCCACTCCCCACCATCGAGGCTGTCCAGCGCAAAATATGTCTGCGGAAGGCGCGCAGCATCGAGAAGGACAGATCCCATCCCAACCACAGACTGTTTGCCCTCCTCCCCTCAGGGAGGCGCTACAGGGCCCTCCGTTCCCGGACCAGCAGGATCAGGAACAGCTTCTTCCCTGCGGCTGTCACCCTGCTGAACTCTGCACCACGGTGATAGCCCCCCTGGCTACCCCCTCACACTCCTTCCTACATTGACTCTATCCCCCTCCCTGACCTGACTGCCACACACCTCCCTCCAGCCACTGAACATTTGCACTAAAATTGTTCATTTGTCTACATTCATTTTTTTTTAATTGTTGTCCATATCCATATTCATCGTATTTATATCTTACATGTCTCCTACCTCGTTTATAACTTTATAACTTCTACTGCCACCTTCACCTGTACTTCACCTGCACTTTACATATATCTATATCACATCTGCAACTTATCACCATTATTGCTGCTCATGTTCTTACTGTTCATAGCACTTATATCTTATATCATACTGTATATATCCTATTTATCTATTTTTATATTACCACTATACATATGCACATACTCTGCACTCTTCTGCTTTGCACTTCTGGTTAGATGCTAACTGCATTTCGTTGCCTCAGTACTTGTACTCTGTGCAATGACAATTAAGTTGAATCTAATCTAATCTAAAGTTGAATCTAAAAAGAGAGTGAAGAGGGAAAATATTGAAAGGAGAGAAAATGGAGTGAAGCAGAGAGATGGAGTGTGAGGGAGGATGGAGAACTGTAAAGTCAAAGAAGGCTGACAAAAAAGTTGAAAAAAGTGTAAGAATTGATGGACAGAGTAATTGAAAGAAGAAAGGAAAGAAGTGTGAACAGGAGTGGCTATGGATAATGAGATAAAGAGAGAGGGAAGATATTGAAAGGAGAGAAAATGGAGTGAAGCAGAGAGATAGAAGATAGAGAACTGTAAAGGCAATGAAGGCTGATAAAAAAGTTGAAAAAAGTGTAGGAATTGATGGACAGAGTCAAAAGTTAAGAAAGGAAGAAGAAAAGAAAGAAGAGTGAAAGAAGGAAAGAAGAAAGGAAAGAAGAGTAAAAGGAAAGAAGAGTGGAAGAAGGAAAGAATAAAGGAAAGAAGAGTGAAGAAAGGAAAGAAGAAAAGAAAGAAGAGTAAAAGAAGAAAAGAAGAAAGCAAAGAAGAGTGAAGAAAGGAAAGAAGAGTGGAAGAAGAAAAGAAGAGTTGAAGAAGGAAGGAAGAGTGGAAGAAGGAAAGAAGAGTGAAGAAAGGAAAGAAGAGTTGAAGAAGGAAGGAAGAGTGGAAGAAGGAAAGAAGAAAAGAAAGAAGAGTGAAGAAAGGAAAGAAGAGTAGAAGAAGGAAAGAAGAGTGGAAGAAGGAAAGAAGAGTGAAGAAAGAAAAGAAGAGTAGAAGAAGGAAAGAAGAGTGGAAGAAGGAAAGAAGAAAGGAAAGGAGAGTGGAAGAAGGAAAGAAGAGTGGAAGAACGAAAGAAGAAGAGTGGAAGAAGGAAAGAATAATATTCCTAGTTATACAGTTGAATGGAGAGGGACAGAGAGAAGAGGAGCCTTGGAACCTTGGCGCAGGTGTCAGTGAAGCACAGGTGCAAGCCAGTTTAAAGACCCTATTATGATGTCATAATGGCCCAATGTAAGTCAATGGGAGAAATTGTATTAGTTTTTATTTAATATTTTAAAAAGTATAAAGTTTAGAAAAATGAAAAATACATAGCATAAGTGTCCTTTACAAGACCTACGCGCCAAAGTTTGAACGAAGTTTTTAAGTTAAGCGGTTCGAGCTGAATTAAGCGCAGAAGTCGGTAAAGAGAATAATAAGAAGAAGAAGAAGAAGAAGAATAAGAAGCCTAGGAATAACAATACAGGGCATTTCATGCACTGTAATTACTGTCAAGCGTCACGTCAGCTCCCCATCCCACTGTCTCCATCACTTACCACAGGGTCTCCCAAATTGCTGGTGGCTGGTTCACCATCAGTGGCAGTTCTTCCAGCTGAGGAAGCCATGAGCTTGGATGAGAATCAGGTTTGACACTGTTGTCTCTGCTCTTGCCTGCTCAGTGAAGTCCCAGTAGTTCAGTATTGATTCTTGATAAGGAATCGCACATAGAGAAAGGACTTTTAATGGAGACGCTATAGCAGGTGGATGCCAACGCCAAAGGAGGCAGCCCTCTGGCTAATTTAACAGGGCCCTTGGCTCAGGAGTAATCAGTTGAAAGTGAGTAGGCTGCCCTCCTCCTGGATGGAACAATTAGCAACTCACAAGGCCTCCGTAGCACAACATTAAATGTCTCTGGAGAGGGATGCAAATTAAGGCCAGTGCTGATTAGATGGGAAGACATGTCCAAGGCCTCCTCTGGGTCTCGTAGAGAGGGAAGGGAACGTGGAACCTATCTCCTCACCTACTGACAGAGAAGCCGTAGAGTTGTTTATTGGAATAAATAGAAGGGTTGTGAAGCCTAACGTTCTTAAATAACTCGAGTTTTTCCACTGTCTGATGAAAGCATTACTAGTGCATAAACGAGTGAGTAATGATAGCAGAAAATGAAAACAGGAATATATGAAAAGGGGGAATAAAAAAAACATTGTTAGGAAAATGAACGCTCAGTTGCTTTGTTTCCCAAAACAATAACAGTGACAGGAACACAACCGATGTATAATTTAGAAGTTCTTCAGACATTTTAACAAAGATATATCTCCATGCCATGTTCTATTAACAGAGAGAAACACTACAACTGTTACAGGGGGCTTAACACTGGAAGTTAACTGAATTGCTTATGTTGTTAGGACAATGGAGGGCATGCTTCAGGCTCTGCCATATCAACACATTTGGACCATTTATTATCCACTTCCTGACTGGTCCTCTCTGCGGTGAAATTGAGTGCTAATGTAATTAAAATAAGCTCATTTATTGTACTTAAGACCTGTTACTTTTTTTCTGCTAAGCCTTTACAGTCTATACCAGCTTGTAGGCTGCCCACTTTGAATAATGAGCCTAGTTTAGGTGACTTTGTGCCGATACTGAGCAAGATATAAGATCTGTTTTCCACTTAGAAATGTTTAATCAGTTGGAAAGATTCACTCAAATCAAAAAAGCAAACAAAATTTGTCAGAAACAAAAAGTTTGTACACAGTCCAGACACAGTCTAAGGACCACAAAGGTTAGACTTTGTCATTGATACCCACAAACCATTCCAAAGAGTAATCCAACATGTTAGTAAATAAAGTATCTTTTGTCAAAGTCAAATCAACACCCACTGTCACCGTCCTACAAATTGCATCTGCTTGGGGTGAACACACAGTCGACCTGCCTGACACTCTGCAGAGAGTGAAGTTTTGACAGCGCCTCCCTCTCTCTCTCTCTCCCTCTCTCTCTCTCTCTCACCGTGGCAGGAGTTAAGAGGCCCTGCGGGCTGACTGGCAGGCATCCGCTGGCTCGTGGCCAGGGTCCTCATTGGTTGGCATGGCCTGTGTGCCTGCAGGAGTAATGTATTCCCCAGATGGCCTAGCCTCCTCATTCACAAGCCACCCCTCGCACTTCATCAGGTCCTCCACCGCTGGAGCACAATTTGTGTATTATAATACGAGTGAAATTTGTGCTCTGCATTAATAGGAGTATAGATTACAGCCTGCTCCGTATCCCACAGCTCTTGCTCTTAGTTGCATGTTATGGGATATCTGGTGAAACGCCAGCACTGGGCTGGCTACATTTGTCTTTTCCGCATTAAACCAAATTGTTATCGATCGAAGGCATGATCACCAGGACACACAGGCCACAGATTGAATGGTGAATTGGAGAGATGCTGTTGGGCAATGTCAAAGCCAAATAGATTCATTCGTTAATGCGTGCAGAGGAATGTCCGTTCACTGCAACAACAAGCCCTCCGCTGGGCCCTTCTGCAACACATCAGTCTTCATAGAATCGGTAAAGGACAGAGATGCAATCAGGCCTTCATTAAGATGTCAGATGTCCTCCACTGCCAGGGTGTCTCACATGTAATAAACATGCATCGAATGTCCACAGCTGCCTTAGCCATTGTGTGGGATTCTTAATGGAATACATTAGCCAGCGTGCTGCAGACACCAGGGGTGCATCTGTGGAAAAAAAGACGGCTGAATTCTAAGTGGTCACATCTGCATGCGATTGTTTGGTGCCATGTTCGTTTTTGGGAGCCAGAATCGTGCACAGAATCATGTGTGAAAATAAGGATACATGTGGCTAATCAATTTCTATCTCAGATAACTAATTGCTTAGATCCATACAAGCAGAAACCCCTATTGTCAGTAGGGGTTGAACACTGATGGGTGTGTGTGTGTGTGTGTGTGTGTGTGTGTGTGTGTGTGTGTGTGTGTGTGTGTTGACAGCGGTTAGCAGAGAGAAAGTGAACCTGTATAAAGCCTCTGATTCATTGCGTTTTTTAAGCAGATGTTCCTGTTGTATTGGCCAGGAGCTCATGCGTTAGACAAATGAGGAGGTAAATGAGGGACATAGCAGACACCGGTATGAATGCTAAAAGGTGATGCATTACCTAACGTTACATTACCACACTGTTTCCCTGTTGCTTTGGGTAATGGCTAAATGCTTCGTGAACCAGAAAGCAATCCCTCTAACAGAGACGAAAAAACCGCAAACCGACTTAATTATATCGCAGCACCTATAGTCACTGCCACATTCACATACGCACTCAGCTTTGTGTCTTGATTTTAGCCCTTTTTCCCGGTCAAGGTCTGTCACCCGCTTGCCTCCCTGCACGCTAAAACATTGTCCCCGAGAAGCTGGTGAGGCGATTCCTTTCCTGGGTGTACGGCAGCTGAGGGAAGGTGCCTCCCTCAATGGCAAACAGGGAGGCGGGGGGTGGAGTTTATGCCGTGTGTGCTCGTGTAATTGATGGCAACTGTTTGGGTACAAGATTAAGATTCATGGCGAGGGCCACACAATGGGACACAGTGGGCTCCGAGCATGAAGGATACGCTGCGACACTTTGACCAGGAGCCAGGGTAATTGATGGCGGGGGGTGCTGCCGGTGTAAACGTGGTGTAAAAACCATCAGAAAGCGTTTTAGTCACACCTGGCTGACACGGAGGGAGGGGCTGCCGCTGAAGATGGAGGGGGCGGGGGAAGGGGGGGGATGGGAGGACTGGTAGTGATGGAGGGGGGGAAGGAGAGAGAATGAAAAAGGAGGAAATTGCCCTGACTGAACCTGTTTAAGCTGTTTCCCTTGAAAGCCGAGATCCCATTTGATGGGAATATATTTACTGTCGGCCCCCTTTGTCTTTCACTGTATCTGATCTGCCCTCATCTCGTGACTGTCACTGCACCTGGAAAATGGGCTGTGGGAGACGTGGGAGAGGCGGCAGCGTTGGTGGCGGCACAAGGGCACCCTCTGTGAAATTGTACACGCCATAAATATTTCTATCATTAGCTCTTCAGATGATTTGTTGCAAGATCAGCTCCTCGAGTGCGGAAGCGTGCGGTGCATGGATTGCGATGTGGGGTGGGGGGTTGGGATGCTGCTTCAGCTCCTGCTCAGCACTGCTCCGCTCCGGTCCATGGCTCGAGCTGTATAGTCGTGGTAGGATTTTGCAGGTTGCCCTCAAAGCACTTGCTCCCTTCCACAAAAGAGGCCTCACCTGAAAGAGGACTCCTTCCTGAGACGTCCTGCTGGCAGGGTTTGAAACGGGAGCTTCATATCTCTCCAGGCCACGCGACCACAACTTTGCCACGCTTGAAATCTCCCTGGAGAGAAAGAGAGAGTGTTTATTCTGTTTGAAACATCAAATGAAATAATCCCCATGCACCTCAGTCGTATCAGGAAGCTTTCCACCGGTGCCAGGTTAGGATGTGGATGATATCTCAAGGACATGAAATATCTCACACCTTCTCATCAGGTATCGTTATCACATTATGGAAACTAAATAACGATAATAATCTTTATTTACACAACATCCTGAGTGCCATGAAATGTGCTTAACATGCATGCAGCGTCGCACACAGTACATACAGTATATGTAAGGCAGGGAGTAGAGCTACAAGGAGTATAGACAGGAACATATAGTGAAAGGGATAATATGAGATTCAATGCATCAGAAAATAGATAGAATACACGTCCATAAGACAAAGTGAGAAGAACAGAAAAAGTAATAAGACAACGGTCTTATTTGAAACGTCTGCGATTTCAAATGTTTCAGCCCCACTAATTGTGTTTGAAAGGGACACTTTCAATAATGTACTTCTTTGAGTTACTCCAAAGTCTTAAAAATGTTTACCACTCGAGGCAAAGTCAAACATGAGGATGTGCGTGATGTGTCTGCGTCAGCCCTCACACAGACTGGACCTACAGGTGGTGGTAGAGGTCGTGGGATCTGCTGTGACTGGACAGCGGCATATTATGCATCCCTTGCCTTCCTCTAGATTATCCCAGGAAATCCAATTTTATGATGAAATTCACATTTCACTGCTTTTAAGAGCGCTTCTATTCAACCAAGTGCGATATTGCTTAATTCTTTCTCTACGGGGGGCTCAAAAGGGATCTGTGCTTAAGTTCTCTTCAACGGAGTAACAGATTTGTAGTCGTGCTGCTGTAAAACCCAATTCTCTTGCTGCTTTAAACCTCTATTAGACTGATCACCATGATATAAAAGACCTCTCTGCCATGTCTTTGACATTATTTGACATTAATGGCTAAGCATAAAAATATATGTGCTTCTCTGTCGAAATTCCTTGACAGTTGACTGTATTTGATCAGTTTTTTTTCCTTTATCTGTTATAAAGTATTTAAATCCGTTTCAGCTCCACTGAGATAAATCCGGGGCTTATTCCTTTCAAATTCCTGTCAGGATCAGCTAAGACCCAACAAAAGTGAATTCTGTCTGGCTATATTCTTTACTCTCCAAGACGGGAAAGACCATCCCTCTCGCCGGATGCCAGCAAGGCACTTTCAGCTGTATGGGGGATTTGGTGGTGGATTTAGGATAAATGAGGTGCTGGTTACGGTTGGTCGTCTTTTGGGTGACCAGTCTGAAATCCGTTCAAGTTGCACCTCAGACTCAGCGATTAGCCTGTACATATGACCCTGGAGAGTGGTCTGTCCACAGAGAGCGCGGCGAGAGAGGGCAGCCAAACTAAGCTCTCCCCTCTCCTCGCCCCCCTCTTCCTGGCAGCCCTCTCGGCCTCTGGGGGTCAGCCAGGCTCATCTGTGTGCCGGGCAGTGTGCTGTGCTGTGCCGTGCGTTTGCCGTGCGAGTGCTGAGCTCTGTCTGTGGAGATGCTCGGCAGCAGCCCCAGGGGCCGTCTGCCGAAGCGCCGAAAATAGACCCACTCCGCTTTCATCATGCACATGACAGCGCTGATGATAAGAGCGTCCCTCTCTCCCTCTGTGTGCCGCCGCTGCATTCCGCAACACTAAAGCAGGAGGAGATTATACGTAAGAGGATGCGGACGCATAGTTTATGCCCCCCCATCTGGCCAAAATCAGACATAAGTAACGATTGAAACTCACGGCGCACCCAGGAGACGGTTCTGTTCGCGGTGCCTTTTTTATCAGGAATGGTACATCACCACCAAACTCCGAGGGCAGGTGATCTTTGAAATGACATTTTCCCAGGCGTTCTTCGTCCTCTCCGTGTAGCCGTAGACGCAGCAGGTCAACACAGGCTTTTGGCACAGGATGTATCCAATTGAACCAGACAGCTACAGCAGTTTAGAGATAAGAGCTGTCTTGGACTGCAAGTAGAGACTTGTGGATCTTTAATGGGTTTCATGAATAGGAGAGCGGCGCTGGCTATTTAGCCGCCGATGAGAGTGCCTGCCAGGGCCATATGGGAGCACAGACAGGCTCGTGGTGCTATGAATGTGAGGGTGTTGAGGGCATCTCCACTGAGCCGTGCCATTGTCACGGACAGATGTAATTAGCACTGTTGTGATTACTATTTAGCTGCACAGCAGATGGTGTCATGTGAAAAATGCATAATATTTCACTGAAGGATGTCTGTAAAAATGAATTACATTCATAAGAGGACAGTGACACTCATAAGACTGTATACGTAACGCCATAAATGCTTGTCTAACGTTGTTAACTATAAGGAAGCGTACATTTAGTGACATCCAGATGTTTAATTGGTGAAGGTCAGGTCACAAATGAAATTCACAGAGATATTGTGCTCTTACAAGAATAACATTCTGTAATCGGTCTGGATGAAAGAAGGCCTAGATGTCATTCTGTTTGCCTGCCGACTTTTACCCTTTCCAGTGCCGACAAACTCTCTCTCACACTCATGACCAACCCTAGTCACGTTTCCTTAGAGGACATATTGACAGTGTTTACCTGCAGAAGTGACATTTGCAACTTTATTTAATCCAGCCATCCACTGGCTATTGGCATGACCTTTTCTGTCATGCTTTTGGGTTCACTGAGCCCGGGATACTCAACTTCCATCAACGGTATTGGTGTTCAATAAACTCCAGGGCATCATTGATGAAGTCGTTGTGTGCAATACTTATGAAATGAATCGATCATGCAGAAAATATGAAGACGAGTGTTTAATTGTGTTGGGAATATTTATAGAGCCTTGAGTGAAATTGAATCTGATACAAATACAGGGAGTGCTTATGCTGACTTTCAAATATTAGAACTTCACTGTGGCTGGAAAATCATCAATTATTTTTCTGACCTTCTTCGTAGGACTGTAAAGAAAGTTCATGTTGAGGACAGAAGGGGGCGGATGTTTGTACGTTAGAGAGCACAGAGTAGAAAGTGACTTGGCAAGTCCGCAGAAAGTTCCGGCTGTGCCTTTTTCATTTTATGTTGAAAGCACTTAACCTGCAGCTGATCACGTAATCAATGCACGTCATCACCCTCTATCCTTAACCTGCAGTTGATCACGTAATCAATGCACGTCATCACCCTCTATCCTTAATTTGCGGCATCTGCATCTGCACAGTATAATTTAGTCAAGGGTGCTATTGAATGGAATCATGACACCGCCGACCAACATTGAACGAAAAAACAAAAACATACTGTGACTATTTGTGCAGCTATGACAAACAAATGTAATAGTGTAGCAGACATGTACATGTAGGGAAGAGGATGAAGTGAACAAGAGCGAAACTGATGCTCAGAATAACGGTCCATTGTTTCTGAAAGCTTCTCCTATTCACACACTCTGGATTACACCTGCTTTTAAAAGGCGGAACATTTTCGCTGCGAAACCAGACGTGTGCCTTACCCTGCAATTCTCATACAAACAACGGAATATGGAATCAATCAATTATTTTGCCCAAAGCTCCCACTTTTCCCACGACACTCCCACGAATGCATATGCAAAAGTCAGAAAAGCGCAAATTGTCATTCTGCACTCCTGCAGCAGGCAGAATATGGCTATTAATATTAGTCATGTGCCGTCTGGTTGTACATACCATGGCGTGTTTTTATGCATACGTTGTGATGAAATTATGCCTATAACGGGCGCTTACATGTTAGTGCATCTGCCCCTGGGTGTTCTGGAAGCGGACACAGCATGGGATAAAGTCATCTGAAAATCCCATCAGACGCATGTTGATTTTAGACGCTGAACAAAGCCAGCCTGTCACACTGTGGGAAGTTTAAGGCGGGTAATAAGAGAAACTTGGTGCAGAAAGACAACCAGTGGAGAGGAAGTTGAATGTTATACCTCACACTAAGTGAGTGACCAGTCTCTGTCATTTTCTTTGGATTAAAGGTGGGGCTGATATACATGGCAGCCATGCCACAGTGAATAATCAACCAGCCAGAGCACACCCACCCCCACGCCCCAACCCTCACCCCCACGCCTCACACACACACACACACACCCATGCCCCATACACACACCCACACCCCACACACACGCCTCACACACACACACACACACACACACACACACACACACACACACACACACACACACACACACACACACACACACACACACACACACACTCACCCCCACACACCCCACACTCACCCCACACACAGACCCATCCAGAGCCCAGGGCATATAAAGGGCAAAGTACTCAGGAAAAAGGGTCCTTTCACAAATATATGGACTCACAGTGCCTTCCTTAGCTTGCTGTTGGACAAGAACCCAAAGGCATATGTTACAGTCCCACCGATAAGGCAATAGTTTACATTTGTCAGACGCTGTGAATATGTATGGCACCGGTGACAAATGTTAGTGAGGAAGTGGCTGGAATTATGAGAGAATGATAAACAGGTTTGTTTGTGTATGTGTGACTGGGGGTGAGAGAAAGTGTTTTATTTCTCTGATGAAATGAATATGGTTTACTGAGAAATGCAATTGGGTTTGCTTTGGCATGCAAGAGCAGGCAGTGTTTCAGACAGGCAGAATTGAAAAATAGCTCACTTGAACAAGATGTATATCAATCATTGGCATGATGGAAATTGCCACGCCAAGCTGCAGAGCACTTGTGATGACGGTTGGTCCGGCTTTGGCATTCTAAGGCCCAGTTCCCACATATAAGCTGTTCATTTGATGCTAATTAACCGTGTTGGCGTTATGTGGGAATGGGAGCCAATGTCGATACGGCAAAGTCAGACCGTTAATCTACCCCTGGCGACCTAGTAACATTAACAACAATCTTCTGCCACGGATCAAGAGGTAATGCCAGCTGACAATGAGCCGGTGTGTTTTTAAAGAGATTGTGCGGGTGTAGTTATTGTAGAGATTGTCCTTTTCTCACATATCCTTTTGTAAGGATCAGGGTATGTGACAGTATTCTGATGCATTGCATCTGCTGTGCTCATTTATCAGCAGTAATAATTAAATGGATGCATTAGTAGATCTTTAAATCAGTTTCCCAACTCAGTTGTAGTCCTTTGGGATTATAGTCTGAAATCTCGCAAACAGATTTGTCTGGAAATGGAGAGTGATTTGGGTAATGACAAAAAGGGAGCCTTTTTCATTTTCAAGATGGTTTGGATTGCCACTCATTAGCATTGCTTCTAACCCCATGGAAATGCACTGGCAACTTTCCAGACCACAGTGATCTGTTAGAGGGCATCGCCAGACTAGTAGCATACATGCTATGAGATCTCTCACAGTATGCGTTTTCCTCACTAATAAAATGTCTAGTGTCACTAGTCACAGACACACGCACACACACACACAGACACACACACACACACACACACACAGACACACACACACACACACACACACACACACACAGACACACACACACAAACGCACTCACACACGCACACGCACACACACGCACAAGCCTGTATGCAAACACACACACAAACATTTTCACCCATGGCTCATAATCTCCTCATTAATTAAATCCTATTATGAAATTCAGAACTGTGATTTATTGCCCTAATCCATCACGTTCTGAAATAGAAAACCAGAAGAAAAAAAAACTTAAATCAAGCTTCATGTGCTGTGGGGAGGGGCATTAAACTGAGGGAGACGCATTCAGTGAGCCACGCTGAAGTCTCACTTTCTGTCTGTCTGCTACAGCAAAGGGCAGAACAGCTGAGGGCAGGAGATGTTTTGTGCGAGTGTATTTACCTCAGACTGTCTCAGTGGCGTGGCTGAAAGTGACCATGCTCTCTGTGCTGGCAGCCTCGTTGGCTGAGGGGCTCCTGGCTGTGGAGGGGATGTGTGCTCAGTGCATGGCAGGGTGCTATAAGAGCCAGTGAGTGACTTCCCTCTCCATCTGGGCCGAGACGCGGTGGCTTCTGCTGGAGCAAACACAGCATGTCGGTTCAGCGCCGTCAGCCCTCCCAACACCTCAAACAAGGCTGAGCCCCGCGCCCCCATCTGTGCGCAGAGGTGCGGAGATATCTCGCTCCATCTCGTTCCGTTCGCTCTGCCCAAGCCCACTCCCCCCAAACACACACACACACAAAGGCACTACACAGAAGCCCTACGGAGAGAGAGAGAGAGAGAGAGAGGCAACATAATTAATGTCCGTGCAAAAAGAAAAAACTTTCTTTCCCTCTAGATTTTCAAGATTTAGTAACTTTATTTATTCTGCCAGCACCATTCCTTACCATCTGTTTGCCTAGGCCGGGGGGGGGTATTGGAACATGTGACTGCTGGATGATAAAAACTGGCCCCTCGTGAGACTGCCTCCAATGATTCCTTTGTAATCTCCAACCACGGGCCTCCAGGGTGCAATAACTGTGTATTGCAAACCTTGCTTTTATATCCCTCTCCTTTAATGCATGGTAACCATCATTGAGAAAGATGCAGCTCTAACATTAACCACACCTAAACTATATGCTGCTTTCTTTTATTCTGTTCTGCTTTATGTTTTTTGAGATTTGTATGCTCTCTCCACCTCATGTAATCTAATAGCATGTCGGTGAGAATTCTTTGAACAAGCTCTCATTTGTCTTAATAGCACACTATGCCCCAAAGCTGCTCTTATCCACCTCTCCTGGAATAATTTGAGAGAAATAAATAGGAACAAAATAAAGGTTTGACTTTTGCGTTTCAGTGGTACCACAGAAATAAGCATTATGAGTTTTCGGGTCTTTTTTTATTGGATGCTGTAGGGAGAGTGCAGATATTAAGGCCAGAAAATACTCTAAAAAACAAAATGCAACACAAAATGGCACCCATACCTGCTGCGGCTCTATCAGCAGACGTGCCCCTCAAAACAGATTCTGCTCGCTGCTAACATGTCCTGAGCATTAGCATCACAACATTCAGGCATGAGCCCCAACCCCTTGTCACTCAGGTGGCTTGCAAAATTCACACCTGCCCCACTCCTGGTGTTACTCCAGGATGGGCTTGTCACATCACACTGTGCAATGACAAGATACTCTAATCAGCCAGCTCCACAGCTCAGTATAAACAATCATTCACTGTCATTTGTGTTTGGTCAAAACCCCGTGGCACTTTTCTGTCACAGATCAGTCTGCTGTGACTGGCATGCCAGATGGGAGACGATGCCCCGTGTTATCGCTGTGACTGTGAAAACATCCATAACCCATCTCCAGGCGTCCCACTGGAGGCCCCCGAGAAGCTGCCATTACTGGGCAGGCCTGGCTGGCTGTGCCATGGGCGGTTGTGACACGGGTTCAGCGGAGCGTGAGCGGGGGCATTGCCCTCACAGGGGGGATGGCGGGCCTCGCGGGCAACACCTGTGGGTGGAGCAGATGGCACACGTCCGGGGATCAGGGGGGCGAGGTGCTTGACGGGCGGAAATGGTTGTGCTTAATTACTTGTCAAGTTGGCAGATTGGGCGGTGGCCAAGGGGGCTCTATCTGTCCCAGCTGTCTGGAGGTTCTTCGTGTTTTCCCTTGCTCTCTTGCTCAGTCGCAGCCAGCGGGACTCTCCCAAAACCTCGTCCATCTTTCACTCCCCAGATGTGCCGGCTCCTCTGCTGACGGTGACTGGCGTGTCCTGCGCCGCATGGTGACACCTGCAGCACGGGGGCCGTCTCAGCGAGCAGGGCGTGCTGTTAACATCCCTTTTCTCTTGTGCTTTTGCAGTGTGCACCGGGACGGAAAACAAGCTGAGCACCCTGTCAGACCTGGAGCAGCAGTACCGCACCCTGCGCAAATACTACGAGAACTGCGAAGTCGTGATGGGCAACCTGGAGATCACCAGCATCGACCGCAGCCGAGATCTCTCCTTCCTAAGGGTAGGCATACTTGCAGCTCACATCAGTTGCTACAGTTCCCTTGTTTTCCCAGAAGGGGTTATAAACTGTAATTAGCAGTTCTAGGTATAATGCAGAACCAGCCCAAACTCTACAGTAAATACTGCTGGTCTGTTCTAGGAATGACAGTCATTAATTCCCACAGTCATCATCAGGAATCATCTCTCTGCTGTAAATATCACCACAACCTGCATTCCCCCCCCCCCCTCCAAACATGAATATTGCTTCTCTACGTCAATCACTATACTCTACACTACACTCAATATAGAGGGGTATACTTTTAGACGAGTATACTTTCACATTAAACTGAAGATTACCCAGACTCCACTGTTCTCCCATCATTCACAGTGGCCTGCAGATGTGGCTGAAGGATGTGGCTGAAGGATGTGGCTGAAGGATGTGGCTGGGTGAGTCATCCCAGCAGAGAGCTATAGGGGAGCGGGTCCATTAATGCTGCCAGCGCAGGACAAATAGCCACCTTAACCCGGCGCCAAGAGAACTCAGCCACTGTGCTTAGTGCTGCTCTTGTAAGATAAGCGCAGTCTTTAAAAATGACACCGCAGAGAAACTGAGAGATGGACAAACAAAGCTCTGGGCAGAGAAGGAAATAGAGATGGTGAAATGATAGTGGTTGTCAGATACCGGGTGATGAAACCCTTTCTCTGACCCAGGCTTGGATGACAGGGAGGTGGGCACAGATAGAGGGGGCTAATTTCTCACTCAGCACCCACACTCCTCTCCGTCAACATGTTATGCCCATCAACACATCAGAGTGACAACCTGCCCACCCACCCCCTACCCCGGAGGGCAAGTAAAACCTTCATGTCATGAACATCAGTGTACATATGCCTTTGGTTTCCTACTTTCATTTTTGGAGTAGACATACATACTGTATGTCTGAAACTTGGTTTTCTGTTTGGCTTTATTGGTAATGAATCGGTGTAGAGGGAAATGTGTTTGAGTGCACAGCATGGATGAACTCAGGCCAAGCCGTCCTCTCAAATAGGAGGTGTGATCCAAATGTATTATTTCATCCATATGGCCCTCGCAAAGCCTGCGGACCCAGCAACCACATATTATACATTACGTATCTGGGGTTAAGGGGGGAATAGGGGAGATCACGACAAGCACAGATGGCGGATCAGAGAAAGGTCAGAGGTTTTTTTTTGGGGAGGGGGTGTGGGGTTCACAGGAAGTGCTGTGGTGAAAAATGAAGGCAAATACGTGGGTTGTATATTTCTGGCGCATCGACCTCCCTTGCCCTGGCTGTTAGTCTCGTCATCAGCTTTACACAGGCGACGCGTCAGCCAGCCCACGACCTCCATTGATTTTCATCCTGTGGGCAAAGTGGCAGCCTCCCACCGGGCGGTTATTTGAGCTGACTCGCTAACTGCATTGATGGGCTGCTTTCGGCTGGCGGCTGGTTGTGCCTGTGGGCTGCGGCTGTGGAGAACCAGCTGAGCTCTTGGCTCACAGCTGGAACCTTAGGGGGGGGGGAGACACACATCATTGAGTATAGAGGGGGGCAGGAGAACATATCGTCAGCATTATGTGGGAAATCCATCAGACTCGGGAAGTAATCTAGAGATCACGAGACTCTGGTGTGGTCTGCTGTGTGGTGTTGGGGGGAAATGAGCCCAGCTGGAAATGTGCGCCATGTCACTTGTCTCAGCCCTGGAGATCAGTTGTGCCGCTGTAGCATTTTAATGCCACCTCAGTGAGCCAGAAACACACAGAGAGAATTGGTCACAAAATAAGATCTGAGAGGTCCACCATTGACATACATCAAGGCACAAGCACTGCACAGAAACCACAGAGGGACATTTAGCTCTGCTTTCACTCTCTCCACACAACACTGATGAAAACATCTGTGTACCCCCCGCCATGAGAAAACAAAACACCATTGTACCAAACAGGGGGGAAATGGGGGAGTGTGCAGAATTACCATTGACCCCCCACTGAGGTAATTGGCCATTGGGATTATATGTGCGAAGAAAGAAATGGTGTTAGACGGAATCTGATTATTGCTCAGCTTCATAAAAAAAAAGCAGCAGACACGACTGCCCTGACGTCAGAGTGCCATGGATATTCTAGGCTGGTCTCTGTGCAGGAGTGCTTCAGAGCTGGAAACTCTTAACATTACAGTGGTCCACAAGCCCCACAAAAACTCAACACGTTAACAAAATGGCTGCCTGCCACACTCGCACAAGCCAGCCCCTTCCTTCAGGTTTCGCTGAGCTCTCCATTAACCAGGGTTAATTGAACATGCTAATTAAGAACACAGGGAGCCAAACAGCAGGAGGGGGAGAGGGCAGACGGAGGTGTATTTTTGGTGAAGATTATTATTATTTTAAAACACATTAGTAACACGGTTCCCCCGGGCCCCGGTGTCGTTGGAAGAGAAGGAAAACTTCACCTTGAGTAGAGGGACGGGAGGAGGGAAAGAAATGTCTCCACAGAAGCCTCCTGGCTGTCTCTAGGGTGATGGAGACCGACGCCTCCTTTTTAAAGATAGCCAAAGATTGATGGCTGCCTCCCAAATACCCAGAGCAACTTTTGAGGAGTAAATAGAATCCATCTTCTAAACTGCCTCAGCATCTGATGAATTAAAGGCCCCGTGTGATGAATAACGGTAATCCTGATCCATGAGCGTTTTTATTTATGGCCCACAGGTGAACGAATGCAGCAGAAATGGTTGCACGTTTTCTTTGCAAGTGTTCTATTTTTGTGAGAGCGAAAGATCAAATTATACGTGGGAGCTCTTTAAGATGTTATCTATTATTCATAGATAAACAGAAAATAAATATACCAGTTAGCGCAGTCTGGCCTGAGCAACCCAGTGAAATCTGAACATCAAAGGATATTGCTTTTATTCTGTCCCTTTATAGTTTCCAAAAAGAATTTAGAATAACAGGCATTGAGAGAGGGAGGAGAGAGAAAAGGCACAAAACAGAGAGAGAGACAAAGAGTGAATGAGAGACAGACAGAGAGAGAGACAGAGAGTGAATGAGAGACAGACAGAGAGAGAGACAGAGAGTGAATGAGAGACAGACAGAGAGAGAGACAGAGAGTGAATGAGAGACAGACAGAGAGAGAGACAGATAGTGAATGAGAGACAGACAGAGAGAGAGACACTGGAACAAATTGGAACAAAGAAAACTGAATCTTTCTTTCAGAGACGTGGAGTAAGGCAGGGCTGTAACCTTAGCCCCACATTATTCAATATATACATAAATGAATTGTCAAAACAAATAGAGAACTCCCCTGCACCTGGCCTGAAACTACAAGACACTGAAATAAAATGTCTATTTTATGCTGATGACCTGGTCCTACTGTCTCCCACAAAAGAGGGGTTACAGCAACACCTGTCAGAATTAGACAAATACTGTCAAACCTGGGCCCTGACAGTAAATCAAACCAAAACAAATGTACTAATTTTTCAAAAAAGCTCCAGGCCACAGAGAGACAACACTATTTTCACAATTGGAAACAACCCTATTAAAAAAACAACAAATTATACATATTTAGGACTAAAAATTTCAAATACAGGTAATTTTAACTTGGCTGTGAATGAATTGAGAGACAAAGCAAAAAGGGCTTTCTATGCCATCAAAAAATCTATACAAATTGAACTACCAGTAACAACATGGCTCAAAATTTTCCAATCTATCATTGAACCAATTGCACTATATGGCAGCGAGGTGTGGGGTACACAAATTCAGCATGATTGGACAAAATGGGACAAACACGCAATTGAAATACTACATAGACAGTTCTGCAAGAGTATCCTCCAAGTGCAGAGAAAAGCTCCCAACTCTGCATGTAGAGCTGAATTAGGCCAATACCCTCTAATATTAAAGATCCAAAAACGAGCCCTAAATTTCTGGAATCATATTTAAACAAGTGACCCACTCTCCTTTTCCTACAAAGCCCTATGCTGCCAGGAGTTGAACCCACAAAGGAGTCCCCTCTGCTTACTTGTCCTGAGGCTGGGTGAACCATCACCCACCCAGGTCATTACACAACGACGACCTCAGCCTCAAAACTCAAGATCTCAGATAATCAGACCCAACCAAATCATTATGAAAGAAAAAGAAAAATATAGAGATCACTGGGCAAAATTAACAAAATCCCAGAACAGTACACCGTGGCAAATTACCTGACCACAGTGTCTGATAAAAAAATTAGGAAAACTTTAACTAAATACAGACTGAGTGAGCACAACCTGGCAGTAGAAGTCGGCCGACACAGACAGACCTGGCTACCCAGAGAGGAGAGGCTGTGCTCCTTCTGTAACCAGGGAACAGTAGAGACGGAGCTACACTTCCTGATTTACTGCAACCATAACCAAAGTCTTAGAGACTATTATTTTGACAAAATAACACAAATATTCCCAGAATTCCAACATCTAAATGATCTGGACAGACTCTCAGTTCTACTGGGAGAGAGGGAGGACTGCTGTAGACTGGCAGCAAAATATGTATCAGCCTGTCATGAGCTCCACAATAACATGAACCCCCTGTCCCAGATAACTAATATTTAATGTTTAATAATTAACAATGAACCTGTTATATGTTTTCTATACCACATTGTTACCACCTATAACTTATTGTTTGTTTTTATTTATTTATGTTTATTGTGCTTATACATTTTATGTAAACATGCTTTGGCAACGTTGTATTGTATGCAGTCATGCCAATAAAGCCTTTTTTGAATTTGAATTTGAATTTGAATTTGAGAGAAAGAGAGTGAATGAGAGACAGACAGAGAGAGAGACAGAGAGTGAATGAGAGACAGGCAGAGAGTGAATGAGAGACAGACAGAGAGAGAGACAGAGAGTGAATGAGAGACCGACAGAGAGAGAGAGACAGAGAGACTTCTGTCCTTGACCCCACCATGTTCAAATGACTTGTGTGTGGAAGTGACACTTGCGGTCTTGAGCCCAGTCACAGAGCAGGCCCTCTATCTGTCCCCAGTCTCTCCTTCATCACGACGCCTCCTGCTTTGGACCTCCAGCTTTTTAATGGGCTGATAATTACCCCGCTATCATTTGCAGCCGGAAATTGTAAATATTTCCATTACGCCTCACATCATTAGCTTGATGATAAGATATTGGGAAGAGCCTGGAGAAGAGTGCTGATAAGAAATATTAGGAGATATCTTGTTGCCATGGCACCCATGACGGCCTGCAATAGTTACTCTTTCTCCATGCTGTCCTCACCCTCATTTTCTCCCCCTTCTCTGATTCACCACCCTGGTTTTATTGCGGTACCCCAGGTTGAAGTGTTTTCCGACAGCTGCTCCAGGAATAGGGAGGCTGCTCTCTAAATAGGTCTGGTGACTGATCTGAAGTGATCTCTGTAGCCCTGTTGTGTGTCAGTGCAGCTCGAAGAGGAGAGGAGGACATCATTGAGCTCCTGTCACTCTGATGTCTAACAGATGGAAACTTTTGACACACACCGACAGGACGCTGTGTGTCCATTGGAACAAATGCAAATTCAGTCACTCAATTCTTATGCGCTGAAATGCATAATTCATATTTATATATATATATTTATCCCATTCATGTTATAGGCACGTTCGTGTCAAACGCGGAAGGGAATCTGATCAAGCAACGGGGATCGCCTTTGGAACATTTTGTTCCTTTTGTTAGATGGTTAGATCTAAAGGGTGTAAGATCCCTTTTACATCAGTGTAGAAACTAGAGGCATAGCTGGATGTATTGGATTAGGGCCCCACTCAGTTGTGATCGCTCTTGTTTTGTCAGTCAACCCTATAACTCTTTATAAATGCCACATGCTACTTCCACAGTCAATACTATTACATGTGGGTGAGGCATTTTGAAGAACATACAGTATATTCAAGGTCAGGGCCAATACTACACTCATTTATTTTTCTCCTGCTGGTAGCAGGAATGCCCTGTGCAGGTGCAGTGGCGATGACCCCTACGGGCCAGAGAGGATGGGGGTCAATGAGGAGTTAATGAGCTCCAAAACGGGGGGGGGGGGGGGGGGGGGCCCACAGGGAATTCCCCAGGCTGAGGAGGAGGAGCGAGAGGCAGAAGGCAGGAGGCAGGCCTGTGCTCCATTAACGACAGCAGTCATGTTCCACCAAGGCCAGGATGGAGTGGAGCGAGGAAGGAGAGAGAGGAGGATGGGGTGGAAGGAGAGAGAGGAGGATGGGGTGGAAGGAGAGAGAGGAGGATGGGGTGGAAGGAGAGAGAGGAGGATGGGGTGGAGGGTGGAAGGAGAGAGAGGAGGATAGTGTGGAAGGAGAGAGAGGAGGATGGGGTGGAAGGAGAGAGAGGAGGATGGGGGGGTGGAGGGTGGAAGGAGAGAGAGGAGGATGGGGTGGAAGGAGAGAGAGGAGGATGGGGTGGAAGGAGAGAGAGGAGGATGGGGGGGTGGAGGGTGGAAGGAGAGAGAGGAGGATGGGGTGGAAGGAGAGAGAGGAGGATGGGGTGGATGGAGGAAATTAGGGGGCAAGGGGAAATGGGTAAAAGAAATAGGTGCAAGATTTCAAACAGGCCATTACCTACACAGCTGCAAGGCTTTTACAAATGTATAAGTCTTCCTGTGTCCCTGTGTCTCTTTCATGCTTGTCTGTCCACCTCTACCCATGTGTATATATATAGCCATAGGCCCCCTTTTGCATAGCATTAGATCAGCACAGATTAGGGAGCCATCTTTGCAGTGTCCTTCATGATTTATGAAGACTGATTAAGTGTTTGAGTGGCCATGTCTTTGAGGCCTGGCTAGATTGGATTGACAATTGCAATTAGCGCACCCTCAAGTTCATTTCCATCACTTTAATTTGACATGAGGGTAGACATCAATGGTCTTGTGCATGGCTACGTGTGTGTGTGTGTGTAGGTGTGTAGGTGAGAGAGAAAGAGAGAGAGAGAGAGAGAGAAAGAGGGAGAGATATTTTGATACATTCTCTTTTCTGTTTAACCTTTAAATGACTTTCCTAAGTGAAGAATAACTATTCTCAGGTTCATGCATTACCTCATGCCTTTGAAAAAGCCCATGCTCTTGAAAAGAATCTAAACCTGAGTGATACAGTAAGGAACCCTGTCAGTGCACACATACTCTTTACTGTGGACCTTAGCGCACCTCTGCTATTTCAAGCCCTTACAGTAACACTGTCGTTTTTTGACACATCCCATTTTACTGTCACTCCCTGTTTTCTCAGTCACACAGAGACACGTGTACACAAGCACACACCATTCTCTGGACTCTTGGGTTTAAATTTGAAACGTGCGGCGGTTTGTCACTTCTGTTGCCTCTGGCGAAAGTAAACATGGAGTCATGGAACCGGCCCTGGTGAAGCGCCGGCACAGTTAACAGCTGTCGCTGCCACCAGAAGATTAATGGCGTCGGCCCCCCCGTGCAGGAAAACATCCCTGCAGGAGCGAGTGAGGGCTGCGGCGTGCTGGATGGATGGAAGGGGGAGAGAGATAGGGAGAGGTGGGTGATGGGAAGAGAGGGGAGGAAGAGGGGGAAGAGAGGAGGGGTAATGGACAAGCTCTTTCACCTCAGAAAACTGGATGTATGTGCGGTGGCAGTGGTCACTTAATGCATCACTCGGGGGACTGGTCTCAGAGAGAGATAACACACTGTGTGTGTGTGTGTGTGTGTGTGTGTGTGTGTATGTGTATGTGTGTTTCTGTGTCTGTGTGTGTATGTATGTATGTGTGAGCACTAAAGCGTAAATTGTTATGTTGTGCACCAGGGTGCATTTCTTGTTCAGACATGAACAAATGTACAGACGTGTTTGTTTGCTCACGTGTGTGTATGCATGTGTGTGTAGTGTGTTATCAATCCATAAGCCAGATAGAGCGTGTTAACCCTGTTAGAGCCTGACTGACAGTTACACCTTCCAGGTCCCCAGCCTGGTGTTTCGTCAGGCCATCTATTTTCCTGTCAGTCAGAGCCATAGGATAGACAGAGCGATGAAATGAAAGTGTACCTCTTTTCACACTTCCTTTCTTTCTTCATCTTCTTCCCTCATTCACACTCCACTGTGTCTGCAGTGCTTTACTGGGTAGAATCCAAGCTCTTTGTCCGTCAACAGTAGACTATAGACACAGGCTTTGTATGTAAATTATTGTAACTAAGTTGGCAACATTTTGGACAGGTCTGAAGTAAAGTTGGATTAGGCCTGGACTTGTCACCGGCATGGCTGCTTGGCATTGTGTTTGGTCAATAGCCCCTGTGGCGTGTGGCTCGTGCTGTGTGTTAGAAGTATGCATGGCTGGAACCCAGCACTCAGACAGGACGAGACACACCCAGCGCCGCTTAATGATGTTCCCAAGCCATGATTGACATCTCCATTAAAGTCCGATCCATCATTCCGTTGGCGTTTGGTGGAACCCTCTGTGTAGTCAGCTAGAATGCCTCCACGTCTTAGCAACAGGGCTGGCAGGAACTGTGCTAAATGGTTACACACAAAAAAATTGCACTTCTCACCCCCTAGCCTGAAATGATTAACTGCCCTGGAGTCAGTTTTGCAGGTCATAACTGCGAACTGGCAAATCAGCAGGCAGACGTGGGATCAGAATTAGCACCAATGTATAAACATATGAGCAGAGGAATGGTGTTGGTAATGTTGCCATTTCTAGGATCGAAGCAGGGGAGTAGGTGGGTAAGATGATGAGTGTGATAGCAGGGGCACAGGCAGCATTACCTGAAATATTTCAATTAAACTGTGTTTTACCTGCAGACGAATGTCTGATGTGAATGTGAACTCACTCTCCGTGTGTTAGATTGGCCCTTTCTAAGCTTCATCTAGCATGGGAACGCATGAAACGCAAAAAAAAAATATATATATTAATTGTGTCCCAGGCATCATAGTTGTTATGAAGTTAGCTGCATCTGCAGAAAAGATGCCGGGGGAAAAATCAACAGACAATGCACAGCCAGTCCATGTGGGCTTGTGGATATCCTGGCTCCTAATTAGTGTTTCAGGACGAGCCACTCCGCTAGATAGTGCAGCCCAGTGAAGGTGACTGCGAAGGGGATGAAGAAGCTAACCAACCTCCCTCCCCTTGTTAGACTCCACTTACTAACTTAATCATCTCACACCTTAGAAGCGGTGGACATGCACACGCTCATTCATTCTGTCAGAGGAGTCACCTGAATACATGCCTACATGCTTCTGCGGACACAAGAAAGAGGGAGGAAGCGAGAGCGCGGGAGATAAAGAGAGGGAATAGCATTAGCGCTTATCGCGGGCGAACAGCGGCCGGCGCACAAAGGGCCGAGGGAGGACGGGGCAGTGAGAGGCACACAATAGGGGCTCGCTTGCTCTGCACTTAGCCGGGGCCTCTTCAAAGCCCCTATCTCCCTCACCTCGCCTGGTCGGAAAGGTGAATTGGGGAAACCCATGAGGGAAGGGGGAGAAGTTTCACCGTTCCTCCCGCTCTCTCTCCAGATGAAATGGGGGCCTCTCGCCAGCCATCCGTGTTCAATTCGCCACGGCAACAATGGTTCAAGGCCGCGGGCTTGCTCTTCATTTGCCGTCGTTTGGTGATAAGACTGTGTTATGAAATGAGAGGATATTTTATCATCTACATGCTTTCTCTCTCTCTCTCTCAGACACCGTCTGGTTCTGTCTTATCCCAATATGCATTGAGGGTGATCGTTTCAGACAGGGGAAGGCCAGACTCTTTCTTCGCTGTGTCTTCTTTTTTTTTGTCATAGATGGAGGATGAATGTGGAAGTCTCACTCTTGTGGTCGGATCATTGCTCTTCCGCCTCCGTCTGTGAGACAGCTTAACTGTGGATCAGCTATCCATCCATCACCACTGTAATAAAAGAAGGAAGTGGGTCAGGACCTGTTCCTCAACAGCAGTCAAACTTTTTCACGTTTCCCTCCGTGCCACCTTCAAACCTCCCTCTCTTATCTCTTCCACTCGCTGCCCCCCCCCCCCCCCGCCCCTAATCTCTCTCTGTCTCACTCTTCCTCCTCTATCTCCCTGTCTCTCTCTCTCTCTCACCTCACTCACTCACACACATATATACTCACTCACTCTCCAGGGCTAGACAGCGTTATCCATCCACATGTAGTTAATGTGAGAGTAATGAGGACATGCTCCGTGATCACAGCTGTATAGAGGGCCTAAGGGAAAGTCCTGTACATGCACATAGATATGTCATGTGTCACTTAGAGAATGGTATCAGAACTGAGAATATATAGCCTCATGGTCTAGCTCTCACTGTGATTTACCGTCTGTACAGCTTCATTGGAGCGGCCCGTCATCTTTCTAGTTAATGACACAAATGAGAACAGGACAATGAAGGAGAGCAGAGTGGAAAACAGGTTGGAACTTGTTTAATATGTGTCAAGTGGAAGATGTGGAAACTTGTGACCTTACACAAGCGTATGAACTCATCTACACTTGTCTACACCCAGAAGATGCACAAAAGGAGAGTTGTTGTTCGTTTCAGTCCGAGCCATAGTGGGGTGCTTTGTTTCTCTTTTGACCTGTCAGTGTCATTACATTTAGATACAATAGATGTCACTAAGGGTTTTATGATCAGTTATTCTGGGTTACAGCTTTTTAATATGAAGAATGCCCTTTCTGGGTGGCAGACATAACACTGAAGGCCATCAGCGTGCTGATAAAAAAGCAGTCTGGAAGTGAAAGAATGCCTGGAGGACAGTGTTATGAGGAAGGACGGAGTGGGTAAACAATGGAAATGAAGAATGATAATGGCCGGGCGCAGGCACAGCAGCTGGAACAAAAGCTGACGGCTGATGGGGGTGTTGGGTACCATGTTCAAACCATTTTTGGCGGTCTCCTAGGGTAAAGGAGTGTGTGTGTGTGCGTCAGTGCGTGGTTGTGTGTGTGTGTAGGTGGTAGGGTGTGTGTGTGTGTGTGTGTGTGTGGTTGTGTATGTGTAGGTGGTAGGTGGTAGGGTGTGTGTGTGTGTGTGTGTGTGTGTGTGTTTGTATGTATGTCAGAGAGGGAGAGAGTGTGATTCTGTACTTGAGACTGTTGTGTGATATAGAGAGATAGCAGAGAGGGACCAAGAGTGTAAGCATGTGTGTGGTTCTAGACTTGAGTTTATTTTTGTGTTTGTTTTCGCGCGGACAGAAGGAGACAGCAGACGCTGGCGTTGAGTGGGAATCCATCTTGTTTTGGACTGCACTTGCTAGACTGCGGCCACTGTCACTCCTCTGTTTTTATTAGCGAGGGTCCTTGGGAGCATGGGGCTGGTCTTCACGCTGCCTGACCATAACGATGATTGGTGAGACCACGTCCCTCTGACCTTGCATTGTGAAAGAGGTAACAAAGCAGGAAGGAGAGAGAGAGAGAGAGGGAGAGAGAGGGGGAGAGAGAGGGTGGTTGATGCTAACAGAGGGAACTGAGACTGTTTGGCTACAGCACGTAGCCTGCTTCACATTCTAGATGAAGATGAGAATGTATTCTGATTCGCTTCGTACAACAACCCATTACATTGATGTCTTGTTCTCAAACAGGGAGAGTACGCATTAGCAGATCTTGTTTGTTTTTTAAAAACCCCTCCAACATTTTCTCAACACTCACCACTTTAAGCTCCCCTTCTCTGGCCTCCTTCCCATAAACTAACTAGAAGATGTTTGAATAAGAACTCATTAGGATTACATAGCCATTTAGCTAAGTGACATTGAGTGTAATTGTGCCATCCATCAATTGCTATGTAATAACACACTCGGAAGAGCTAAATGTTGATTAGCCCTAAGCCAATTTCACTTGTGGCTGAAAATAATGATTGCAAAATAGCACCATAGGGCAAGGTGATCTCGCCCTCTGAGGAAAACAGTCAGGAGCACTGACCCTTGCAGCCCAAATTGACTTAAGGGAAAACAAATTAACACACTGTCAGAAAGTCGCTGAGCTGCGTACTACTCTGTATGAGTATCCGTGGTAACCAGAGACACCTCCTCCATCCTCTGCATCCTCAGACCCCTCATTCCCCAAAATGGTCTAATTTCCCTCAAATTTGAGTCCCGTGTGGAATTTATGTCCAATCATTCTTCTGTTTTTCTCTAACAATTGTTAACGCTTTCTTTCTAACTTTTTTCTTTCCTTCGTTTCTTTCCTCTTGGCCCCTGCTTCCTCTCTGACAGTCCTTTTTGATCTCTCCATCTCTTGTTTCTACTGTTGCTGAACATGCTGATACTTTTGCTAGATGAACAGGATGCCCGTTGAGCTTCTCATTCCTCCTGTGCCCTCTCTCTCTCTCTCTCTCTCTCTCTCTCTCTCTCTCTCTCTCTCTCCCCACTGCTGCCCCTTTAAGTCCAGCCGCCTGCTTGTAATTACGGTTTTAACCGGAAATAGGAGCAGCTATTAATCAAGCCCACCATAAAGCATAGGGATTGTCAGGCTCAGTGGGCCAGTGTTCCGTTGTGTGAGGATTGGATGCTTTAAAGTCACCTACCCAGCAGCACTTCAGCGGAGGGGAGGAGGGGAGCACACTGTGCTGAACCACACGCTCACTTCTACCGCTTTTTCACTAGTCTGCAATTGTGACCACCTTTTCCACCAGGCATTCCATATCCATTTTCGTATTCATGTTTCACTCTTTCATTCTGTCTTACCCCCTTATCACCTCTCTTTGTTTTCCTTTTTTTTACATTCATGGCCTCCCTGCATTTTTGTAACACCGTGGTAATAATTAGCGTTTTTTGGTATCCTCCTCCCTGCCTCCACCACCACCCTGCTTTTAGTCCTGGCCCTGAGCCATGCGCGCGTGAGGGAGCGAGCGAGCGCTTGATAAACCCTTCTTTGATTCGTGCGTGGAGGAGCCACTTGTCTGCTGGAGGGGGCTAATGAATGGGGTTATAATTGAGACAAAAAGAGTGGGAGGCGTTCTGAACCCCATTGACGCCACACCTCTGTTCTCTCGCCAGCCACCTCTCTGCGGCGGGGAGAAAAAAAAGAAGTTGAATCGCGTGTCGTCTCCTTTGAAAGAGGCAATGTTCAAACAAAAGTGCCTGCTAGGGGTGGAATAAAAGATTAAGAAGCCTCTGCTGGCTGGCTCTTTCTTTCTCTAAATAGAGGAGACAGAGTCATTTAATTGCCCGTCAGCTAATGATGCTGTTTTATGGTGTTAATATCCCTCACTCCGACATTATAATAGATAAGAGCTGACTTCACCAGAGCACTCGGTGTGGGGACCACAGACATGCAGAGAGAAGGGGAGATGGGGATAAGTGGGGTGTCTTATGATAATTGCAGCTCTCTTGAAATGACTGCATTGTCAGAACTGGTACCAGTTCGACACAACACACCTGTTAGAATTTCCTCACCTCATCATTGTTTTCAAAGGCACAAATGAGACTAAGCTAAAGGCAAATTGCTTGAGCTTTTCTCTTCCTTCTTCTCTCTATTTTTTCTCAGATGTAGGTAGAGGAAGAGTGAGTGAGAGAGAGGGGGGGGTAATCAGTGTCTGTGCCTGAAGAAAAGGCACTTGTTTTCCTCTCTGCTTGAGCTGAGGGAGAAAAGGACCCTGGCTGTAAATCAGCTGGCGAATGTGGCGTCACTCTGACAAGCATCGCAACCTTTCGAAGATTTCACGATAATGCATCAGACCTCCAAGGCGACACGGAGGGGAAATTTACCGTCCAGCGCAAGCTGCTTTCCTCAGCAGGGCTCGTAAATTATGCCACGGGGGGACAGTAAGCGCACTCTTAAAGGGCAGCGATTGACTCGGCCAGCCACCTCTGGACCCATAGCCGCGCCAGGAACAGAGCAGACGCTCAAACCCTCTCTGATGTGATGATCTTATACTCATAGTTCATTTACCAACATGTGACCAGATATGAACTAATTCAGGCACATCCATGCACAGTAAATTGATTGTGGTAAATGTGATCCTTGTAAGTCGCTCTTCGGTTAATATGCGGAGTCTATCTTATTTCAGTTTTACCTTTTATCCTTTCCCCCTGCAACCAAGGGCAGACCATCCAGTCCATGCTCCATCAAAGTGATGATTAAGAGCTTCTCGTGTTGCAAAGCATGAGTGCATCAGTTAGCCTGTGGGAGTGGACCCGGCAATAAAGTCAAACATAAGGAATGGTTCAGAAAATCGATCCGTACCTTTGTAGAAAAGGTATCTCTTTGTAGAGATTCAATTTGAATCTCATTTCATGAGCTATTCTTACTCATAATATAATGAATATAATAACATAATGAATACCACCTTCAGTTTTTTTCCCTTATGAACTTGATGCAACTGCATTTGGCTTCTCATATGCCTGAAAGTAGCCTTAATGCGATAAAATATTCCCCACCCTTTTACTTGATTCAGCTGAATGCATGTCAGTAAGGAGAGGCGGAAAGTGTTGAGTTATGTCGCTTCGGTCGATGCCAAGCACTCCTTTATCCTCCCTCCAGGAAAAATCAACATCGTAATTAAAGCAATGGTAACTATGAAACAGTGACACGCTGCGTGACAAAATAACCCCGCGGGCACCCTGCCTTGCTACAGTGTTTATGCCCCTTCCAGCACAGCTAACTGGGTCACAAGGCCTCTTCCCCTGACGGTGCCTCTGAAGGATGGCCCTTTTTATCTGCACATTCATTGATTTCCTCCAGGGCTACATGGGAGCCAGCAGCCCCCTCCCTTCACCAGTGCCCATATCCGACACCCCAGCTTCAGGCCAGAAAGGAGCCTGTGAAGCCCCCTTCCCCACCTCCAGAACCAGGAGGGGCCCTGGGGCCTCCCAGCCTTGCATCATAACCCCCTCCTCACCATACCCTGAAGGTTATTACCAGGAGCCGTTAGCGCAGGGTAGAGAAGGAAGACAGAGTCCACTACCTCTGCCATGCTTAATTTATAGTGCCGGCCAGGCCCATGAACTTTTATTAGCTAATAACACTGTTACGTCCATTAAGTGTGGCCGCTCGCAGCCCCGGGCAGGCTAACAGGCCCACTGCGCTGGGTGCTGAGGCTAAGGCCGGGGCCTGCCAATAGCTCAGTTTGATTTGACACCCCTTCTGAAAGCACCTCAGTAGTGATAACAACAACAACATTCCAGAGAGTCAAGGTGGAGGAGGCGTTTGTTAATTACCCGTTCCTAGTGGTGCATATCCAAGCCGAGAGAGCAAAGGCCTGGGAAATGGCTGGCACGTCGAGAGAACAAAAAACACAAATTGAAAGGAAATAAATCAGAAACTTCTGAGGGTCATTAACCTACTGCTCAGAAGCATGCAGAGTGGCTCATGGGAACAGCTCCTTTGGAGGTGGAGTGATGGTAAGTGCTGTATACATAGCCATTATTTACTTTAATTACATTTTTTATAGTCTTTTTGTGTGAAGAACAAAATCATCTCTTTATCTATTGTGTATTGTGTAATGTAACTGGCCTGATGTCCAGTTACTTTATCCAAGTGTGCACAGTGCCTTGTGTTGTCTGAAGATGGTTTCAAATATGCCATAAAACTCTTTTAAATCTTTCATATACTTTCAGGAAGTAGAGGAGACAGTTTTGGTAATAGAATAGACTTTGCCTATTTTCAGAAACCAGGCGCCGTCTCAATCAAATCAATGACATTCTCTTGTTTAGACTTGGAAGACAACTGTGTGCAAACAAACACAAAAGGAGAGCAGCTATCAGCAATCACAGGTGTTAATTATATGTAGACACCATATTATCTTATTAGCAGGCAGACACATGTTTTTGTTTGGTACGTTAATTGCCGAGCGCTTGTCTAATTACATTCACTCTGCATATTCTGCTTTTATTCACACGTTCATCTCTTGAGATTTTCTTTAATGGACAGTGTTCCTTTTCAATATTCTGTTTTATATAGATCTAAATAGCTCATTTCACTTTGTTGGTGGGCATGTATTATTTCGTTCTGTTGACATCCACAGGGACAGCCCTCTCAGAGAGATAGAGAGGTGAGCAGAACGATATCTGTGTATGAAAGAGAGAGAATAGCAGCACAAATCAGCTAAATCTCAGGGCTTTGTTCTGCACTCAGTCCCTTCCCAGGCTAGCTTACCTCTTTACAGCAACACTGGGCTTGAAAGTCACGTTGGTATTTATGAAGCACCTATCGACCGTTTGGAAGAATGAATCACTCATTACTGGGGGATAATTGCTTTTAAATTAATATTTTTTATCTTTTCATCTCATCATTTGGATTGTTTCAAAATAATTTTAATTGTTTTAATGCCACTCCCCAAAAAATAGAACGAGAGGAGAAAAAAAACCAATGCTATTTTGTTCATTGCAGCATCTATTCCCACTCACGTTTCCCGGTGTTCTTCACCGTACTTGACCCAGGCTACGTGACTGAGAGCAGACCTATCCCTCACCGCGCTCAGTAGTCCAAATCACAGCCCAGAGATGGGGGTAAGACCAGTGCTGTGTTGAATTAAGATGTACAGCAGAATGTGTCCTCTAATTGAAAATTTGCCTTTTCGCCCAAACAGTCCCTCAGTGGCTCCTCCTCTCATCCACTCTGTGCAATATTAACCATGACACGGGCATAACCGGACGGTAATTAACTCGCAGAATCAATTACAAATTCCTGGGTTTGGAGAATTCCTCTGGGTGCGCTTTCATAATCAGAGTACTGATGGAGGCTGGTCTCATGTGGGGATGTGAGAGCTACTTCATCTCCTAAGCTCAATTTTCTCCTTCCTCACTCTTTTGTCTCTGTGTCTTTGTGTTTGTGGACTCACACTGGCTGGTTTGGTTTTGTTTGAATTTTAGAATTCATTATATAGTTCCCGTTTTTTTTTCCTGCAAACATAAGTTGATAAGACTATTTCGTTTAAAATGTTTCTAAAATATATGCAGAATTGGTAATACAAATATGACTTGGAAATATGATTGATTTGTTTACTTTATAGATAACGTTTCGACATATTTTTTGCTAGAGAAGGGTTTAGTGTAGCTGTTATTCAACAGTGACACAAAGTGGGTAACAATCAAATAGTGTGTCTATTCTCTCTGTTCTCCATTGGTCTCTTTTGTCACGGTGTTCAGATGCCATTGTCTGCAATTCTCTGTGCATTGCCTCTCTTTGCTCCCCTGCTGGTGAGCTCAACCTGAAACCTCCTCTCCTCTCCTCTCCATAACTCAGAGAACACAGGCTAATCAGAGAAATATGCTAGTCCTTCCTCTATAAACGCTTTGGATATCATGCAGTGAGAGCACATCCATTCATCCCCATATTCCAAGCTAAAAGTCAGTTTTAATGACATGGGCTTCTTAGCTCAATTGGGGAGCTGTCAGTGGATGTGAAGGAGAAAAGGCGTGCGTGCGTGTGTGTTTCACGGCAGATCACCGCGGCCAACAGGAAGCGCAGGAAGGAACAGGATTCCTTCTACTTCCACAAATCTCCATGATATAGCCCCAAAGCTGCGGATAATGTGGGAATTTGGTTTGGCTGAAGACACTGGTCTTCGTCCTTTGCTTCACCTTAGTGCCTCGCACTAAATCACTTGCAGTTTGGACTCTTCAGCACCACACAGCTGGAAAGGGAATTTGGGAACCCGAGAGCTTGAAGTGCTCTGGCACCTTTCTAAAGTTTAACATCTGGTGAAGTGAGGCGCTGGTGCGGGGGCAAGCGCGTGCCACCTACCTGTGTGTGAGTTATGCATCACTGTCCAGCTGGGATGATGTCATTTCGTGGATCTGGTCGCAGTGGATAAACCGCGATGGCAACCGCATAGAGAGCATCAAGCTCATTTAGACGAACCCTGCCTGCCACTCCATATGGACCGCTGTGCACTTAAACAGTGTGTGCGTGTGAATGCAGTCAAACAGTCACACGCGCACACAGCACATACACACAACAGCACATGCACACAGATACATATTCAATTTGAATCCAAGCAACACTTATGACATCAGAACCTTATATGTTTTACTTCATTATATAAAATATAAACACTTTCAGCAGTTCTTTGTTGAAACACACATTTTCTTTGTAGTTTCCGTGTAGTTAATATACAATTACAAACAAAAGGGGAGAGGGGGAAAAAGATTTGAGAGGATGTAGATTCAAAAAAAGACAGATGCCATGCTAGTGCTCTTAATTACAGTGGTCTAAATCAATACGCAGTTTAGCACGGATCATTATCTAAAGGGGTTACATTAGCTTAGCGGGTGCTGAGGGAGAATGGGGAGGGCGAGCTATGGAAGTAAGACGTTCAAAGGAAATGTTCAGCTCAGATCAAACATAAATAATCTGAGGTAAAGGGCCAATTTGCCCAGAGGTCTTTCAGGATGTGAACTATCGGTGGTTCGGCTTCACCTTCCTGCTTCCCTACCCACCTAGTGCGAAAACATTAATATGAAAGGTGAACCTCATGCGTAGCGACACAAGTCTTTTACTACCCCCCCCCCTGCTCTGTCTCTGTTGGCTTTATTTCTCTCCCACTGTGATAAAGACTGTTATCACAGGTTTAGAGTGCAAAACCCAACGACTCAATTCCTTTAGACGCCCCTGCATACTGATGCTGCCTTTTGTATGTAAGATGAAAGTATGCGAGATCCAGGGAGACGTGATCCTCGACCAGAAACGTTCAGAAGCTACTGCGTGCCAGTGGGCGACACACCTGTGACACTCTCATGAGGTGGAGCAGGCATGGCTTCCTCTGTAACCACGCCAGAGGATCTAAGGATGACGTGTGCTCTTAAGCACTGATGGAGTAGGGATAAATACCGCAATGAATGAGAGTGGGTGTGTTTTTGAATGGGTGGACCTGATGATAAAACTGACTGGCTGGGCAGCCACGTGAAGGATCTATGCACACGGTATCTGTTCTGCACCGCCTCCCCCTGAATGTCAGAAACCTGCGTGTGCATGGCCCACACAGATGGAGGGGTTCAGCGTGTTGAGTGCGTGGCACTCCCCACATTACAGCTAACGCGCAGACATTATGTTTGCGTATCAGCCCCCGACAAAGCCAGATGGTTCGGAAATGTACTCTCTCCAAACAAACAAAAGGCTTCATTAATAATCAGTGGCGCACTCGCGCTCAGCATCTGCCCGTGCCTGTGCTGTGAATGCTACGCCGAGCGAGGAGCCCATAGCCACACCGATGCATTTGGAAAAGGAAGGTGGGGAAACTGATGCAAGCGTCCAGGTCACGGCTGCTATCTGTCCTCATAATGGTGACAGCTTCCCGATAGGCTGAGGGGCTGCCGTGGCCCCTCTGATTTTCGTTGAGGGGAGCGGTGCATTCCAAGAATGTCATGCCTGCCATAAAGTGACACCAGCCCTCCGCTGGCTGTGAGATTTCCTCAAGACCCCTTGGCTCGGCATAGACGGTGTAATGAGTCTTGGTCTTCCTCCCAGATGGACCCCACAAAACTTTATTTATTCCACAGAGGAGAGGTAGTTCTGTCGGCAAGCTCATAGGAGTGTACTTTGCTGGTGTTGTTTTTTGAAGTGATTGATTTAAATATCGTGGGTTGGTTAGGTTCTATGAACTTCTATTTGTCTTAATATTAAATGTATCCGCTTATGGGCAAAGGAATGAATAGGAGGCACAGCTGTGTCTCCTACGTGTATTAGTAGTTTTCACTCACTGTTTTCCTCCTCTACGGTGATAGATGCACCTTGCAGGCAGTGCTTATCAGCAAGCTTGACAAGAGCGTGGTGCTGACTCCAGAGTAATGAAAATGAAACTCAACTCAAAATAATAAGGCTTCTCCCCTGCCACCACTCATAGCAGAAGCACAAAATGATTTTTCATATTCACCCCAGGATCATGCAAATTTCCATTTGGCACTTTTTTAGGGCAGATATTAGATTTGTATTTAACTAATAATGCTATTTTAGTGTTTCATAGTCATCCAAATCATAAACATGCTGCTTATGGACACACAAAGAGAGAGAAAGCACAACTGTTTTTTTCTCTTATTCCTTGAGAAATGAAAACCCCTCTGAGACCCATCTCCTTAACACTAGCTTATTTAGACAAATCCAATAAGACCCAGCTGCACACATCAAATTGCCAAATAAGAACCAAAATACCATATTTTCTCAGCAGATCCCCAGATGAAGTCCAAGATAAAAATGTAAAAAATGTATGAAGGAACTCCTGCTCAGCACACACTGTAGTTCACCCTGGCAGACTCTTTAGAATGTCCTGGAGAAAGTGGGCTGAAGGGGAATAGAATATGAAGAGGAGCCTAGTGAGGCAAAGCCCAAACTATTGTAGTGTGTTGGAGGTGGGCTACTGGAACGACTGGGCGAGAGAATGTTGCGTATCCTCCCAGCATGCATTGGGTGTTGTGATTTTGTTCTGTAGCGGTTCTCCCTTGTCTTTTCCTTTTGTGTCTGGTATTAGTGTGTGTGCCTGTTTATTATTTGATCCTTGTGTTATGCCACTTAAGTCCTGTGTTAGTTCCCTGTGTTAATTTAGCGTTAACTGTCCACCGTCGGTGTAATCGTTACTGCAAGGTATGTGCCGCAGCCTGTTCTCCCCTAGTGTGTGTTGTTCTTGCTTGTGGCTTTCAAAATAAAAGGCTCCTGGCCAAGTCCAAAGCAGCCCTGCCGACTCGTCACCTCAGGAGAACCCGAAGAGACTGCACTATTATAAAACTGGGTATTTTTGTCCCCACCCATCCCTCCAGCGCAGGCAATGAGCTCAATATGTATGTAAATGAGAGTAATCAGAGTAACGTGTGTTCAGTCTCCCGAACATGCTAATGGTGTCATTAGATTCATACTCTCTCTCTCTCTCTCTCTCTCTCTCTCTTGGCCTAAATCCTTCACTCTTCTATCAGTCTAAAATATTTTTCTATATCTTTGTCTTTATCCTGGTCTCGCTCTGCCTTCTCCTTTTTTGCACTCTCTCCCTCATTCTCTGAACTGGAACAGGTGGAGTATTAATTATGTATTAAAATATACAGGCGCCCTCTCAGATCCACATGACTGCACTCCTCCTGCCATATACCTCCGCATGGTTGGTCTCTCTCCCCTTGTTCTCTCTCCTCCTCCTCCTCCTCCCCCATCTTCTCTCTCTCTCTCTCTCTCTCTCTCGCTCTGTCTCTCGCTCTCTCATTCTCTTCCACCCCTCCTTCTGTTTTCTTAGTTCCTCCTTTCCTCCAATCACTCTGTGAAGTTCAGGACTGAAGGACTCCATTTCAACACTGGGCACGTCTCAAAGAGTGAAGGGAGGTTTTTGTTTCTCTGGCACACTTCCTCTCATAAGCACAGGACCATCGGAAGAACGAGTACAAAAAAAATCCCCCTAATCTACCGTCCATGGCTGCCTATGACTGGTTGGCTTTCTTCCCCTCGGGATTCTAAAGCTGAAGCCTACCTTTTTCCATTTCACTCAAACTCATTCTACTAGTGTGCATTTTTAAATGAAAGGCTTAAAATACTAACTGTGTAAGAAATGCTGAAAATGTGTTGTTCAATCATGATATTTTTAATGGAAGAAGGCTCTGTGATTTTGTGTACCAGAGGTAATAATAGAAAGTTGTTTTGGTGAGAACACCTCAAATGATGGTGTCAAAAGGTTTTTCAATATGCAATTTTAATGCAATCACTTCAAATTGCCCTTTATTCAGCACTGGAGTACGCCTGCAAACACTGCAACATGTAGTAGATATAAAAATTAGGTGTCCAACAGAACTTTTATTCACCCGTAAAGGGAAGTACAAAACAAGCCATTCAAGTTATACAAAATATTCACCCTGGACAATGTGTTGAATCTTAGAATCATTACCCTATAATATTTTCTAATAATTATAAAGAAGACTGAATATGTGTGACAATATTATATACTATATATACAGCATAAGAATAAAATAATATATATAAGAATAGATAAGATAAGATATAATATATAAGATAATGTAAGAATCAGACCGATTGGTGTTTTTTTAATGAAAACAAAATCTGTATGTGTATATATTTTTAACAAACTTAGATGGCGTACTAAAACAGGGTCAAGCATATGACAGGAAATGGCACAAGCATTTTTTTTTAGAATGAATATAAACCCAGTTAATAAAACAGATAAATAAAGCACTTCTACAAACTCCCCTTGGCTAATCACAACATGGTGTATAATGTTGCTGTCATTACCGATGTAACCAGCTAGTGTTAACGATGATGTTGTTTACTCTGACTTTAAATAAAAAGCCTTGTTTCGTTTTCTTTACATAAGCCCATTTAGTCTTGTGACAAATGCTACAGCAAAACCATTTTTCCTGCTTGCCAGTTTGTTGACACTGGGGCTTTCAGCATGTGTTTCGAATGTTAAGTGATGGCAGAGTGCTCTGGTTTGCCACCGGTGGACACTGACTCCAGGTCCATTAGGCTCTGTGTGACACAGAGGAATCCGCACACCCTATTATTAATGCAACCTATTATTAAGTATAGGTAATACAAGAACTGGAGAAGGCTTAGAGTGTAGCAATGTAGATGGTGGAAAAAAGTAGATAATACTCATTCATCCACACCAACTTTCAATAAGATTTTGGACATAATGTATTTGCATGCTCCAATCATTATGTGGTCTGCTACACATGTCCAGTACTTGATTTCTGTAATTATATCTTCACATGTTGTTTGTGTGGTATTTGGTGTGCAGGTTTTGTTGTTGATTGATCTGTGGTCTCTGCATTAGTCATTTATGGACATTTCAACACATTTTCAGGTGAATATCCTCCTTTATGAACTAGCCAAAGCTGCCAATTCTGCCTTGGATATTGCTTTTAAAGTCACCTAATACCCATTTCTGGTCCTCAAAATGTCCTCTGTCTGTCCTGCGTGCCTCCTTCTATATACTATGTGTATTTTATTTGTGCAGTGTATTTTCAAGGGAATTCAGTGAGTGAAACCCCAGCAAGAGTAATCTCAGAGGACCCCATAAAAAAGTCAAACAAGTAGCCCACTCCACATCAGATGACCACAGCAGAAATTTATGGTCACCCAGAGGAGAGCGTGTGAATGGGTGCGTGCTGATAAGACTGTTGTTCAATTCCTTTTGAAAGCCCCATTGACCTTATAACTTCATTTTGAAAAAAAAAGAAAGAAAGGAAGGAAAAAAAATGGCTCAAGGTCAAAAACCCTGGGGTTTGTTTCAGAAAAGGCTTCCGCAGACTGATTGGGATAAAAACGTCTCTGAATGCCAATGGATTATCTTGATGTTGCACGTCACTTCTGAAGCGCCATATTGACAGTATGACATTCATTTGCAGAGAATGGAGCTGGCAACTGCAACAAGGTCTTTACATGTACACTTCGTTATTGGCAAAACAGACTGCAGACAAGAGACACATGCCTCCAAACGGGTTTTTTCTCAAATGGATGTATCGATCACTTAACCTTGAAAATAATAGATGCTGAAGAAGCAGAAATGAAGTGTTGAGCCTAAGCACACCAACCAAAACGGTCTATAGCTCATCAACAAAAATGAAAATGGGCTTAATTTCTTCCCTCCTGTTCTTTTTTTTGCCTGTCTTCTGTGTTGACCAGTGTTAGAGGTTGCTAGGTAACTGGGGGTAAATTTGATTCCCAGTGGCTATGGGTGGTTGGCACAGGCTGATGGCCCTGGAGGCTTTTGGGAGAGGACTTGGTGAAACCGAAGGACTTAGCAAAGGTCAGAGTCCACATGAAGTTGAAAGTGCTCAGCATGTACTGAAACCCATTTTGGGAGGAAAGTGGTTGTTTTCTCCCAAAATGGATGCCTCTCTACTGGGAAACTTCAATGAGCTTTTGAAACCCACTCAGGCATCAACCCATACAAAACAAAAATGAAAAACATCAAAACTATCCGATTAGGTGTAGCCTATTGGGTTAATGTAAGCAGGTAAAAGCCATACATTCACAGCGAACATTCAACCTCTTGTTTAAGCAGAGACAAGGGCAGAGAGCCCATTTTGCCAATGATGAACACTTCACTTTTCTGCAGCTGTAATACAAATGACTAACAAGGGCCCTGACAGGCTAGTGAGCGCTCTAGTGTTTAAGCTCTCGTGTCACTGCCCATTAGCCAGACATGGCAGATCGTGACAGGCCCTGTGACTGCCGCCGCCGCTGCCACTCCACGCCTGGCCTCGCCTGACGCTCATGGTGCCTGACAGCCGTTGGCTGGTCCGGCTCACAGACAGCAGCGGCAGCAGCAGCTCCTTGCGTCTCAGGGCCTCACGGGTGACAGCTCCACTCAAGACACCCTCTTCAGGCCAATGGTGTCACTCACGGTGCCACAGAGCCGCCCTTGTGAATGTGGCACTGGAGACATTAATGGTATAGGCCGGGTTGGTGACAGCCTGTCACTCTGATTTTGAGCAAAGTTGACAGCGGTGGGATTGCTTAATGTCTCTTTGTGGTCGTTATATCTGTGATCAGGATCTAGGTTTGGAGTTTTTTTAATAACTGGAATTTTCTTGACCCATTCAAATACAGCTTGCACTTTCCTTATCATAACAAAGTATATGCCAGTCTATGGTCCTGTGAGACTTCGAAATGAACTAACCTGCCTTTCTCTGTGTTTGTTTCCATCTACGCCTGTGTTTGTAGTCGATCCGGGAGGTGACTGGATATGTGTTGGTGGCCCTAAACCAGTTTGACTATTTGCCCCTGGAGAACCTACGCATCGTTCGTGGCACCAAGCTCTATGAGGACCGCTACGCCTTGGCCATCTTCCTCAACTACCGGCGGGATGGAAACTTTGGTCTTCGACAACTTGGCCTCAAAAACCTTACCGGTAAGGTTCCTAATATATATATATATATATATATATATATATATACAGTATATATATGTCCTTCTCTTTGACTCTTTGTACCCGCCAGACTGCTTCCATAACAACACCTGAACTGCTATTATTTATATTTTATGATCAGACATTATATAAATGCAGCTATGTAGTTCTGCTTAGAGATCTGTGCCATTTAAAATGAGTAACGTTTTTGTTTTGGCCCCAGTGCAGTTCTTTTCACCCTTTATCACAGATGCCCTTTTGTTCAAACCGCTCAGAGCATACAGAACAGTCCCATTTGTGTATCGCATACACCAAACAAGCTGCATTGCCTTCTCTCTGCTGGCTGTTCTTTTCTGGGCATGTTGAGGGCAAACCTTGTGCTTACTATCATTTTATGTCAAGTATGAATCATCATCTGAGAGAAGAAAAAGCTTTTAAGATGCATAATTGGTACTATAAGTTGTGCATCTATAAACATTGCCATTTAGTAACAGAAGCCCTAATGCATCAGATATCCTTTTGACACATTACTTTATCTAACCGTTGTAGAAGGAGGAGGAGGAGGAGGTTTTGATAGACTTCTGACAGTTCTAACTGTTTCATAATCTGCTCTAGAAATTGTCCTGGTTTCTCTGAAGTCACGGTGGAGAGTTTTGAGGAGGAACTTACAGTAAAGGCTCACAGAGATTTAATGAGATCCCGCCTGCCAAGGGAGTACTGACCCTGTCTATTTGAAGCCAGTAACAGGGCTGGTTTAATGACTCCGTTTTATATGTGATTATTAACCATGTCAGTATAATGTATCTTCATTGTTTAAGAGTGAAGTGACCCTCCACATGTTGGGGACTGGAGTAGTTAGTTTGTAGCAGTGGTGTAACATATTTTCAATATACATTTTTTTTTAAATCAGGAGAAATTAATTTAATCTCAATGCAAACTATTAATTCCGTCTCAAAGTCTCAAAGAGCTTTATAGTTCTGTCGTGCAACAAACCATCTCTCCATGTGTTTTTTGGCGTGTAAGTAGCACAGATGTGGTGTGCCCACAGCACAGTTTTTCACCAGACCAGCATGCAGGAGAGCTTGGTAATGAGTTGCTACCAGCAGGAGAGGAGCAAAGGTTTGTTTGTGTGTGGGTCAAAGGGACATGAATCAAAGCATGGGTCTTTCTCATCCAAATGTATATATGCAGACATGCCAACACCACACATTCATGCTCATATGTTTTATGCACGCCATGCCCATCCATATTTACAAGCCGTTTTAACAGCGTGAGGTAATATTTCACTGGCTCTCATTGGAGCTTTACATAGAGTTTCAGACAGTCCTTCTCCTAGATTAGCCAATCACTGAAGCGCTCCAAGCTAACATGGTGAAATAATAAGGCGCTGTACCTTCGCTTCAAACAGGGTAAAGATGATGTCAGCTCCACCCCACCTCTGTCCCTGTCAGATGTGCAAAGCTTTTTCATCTCTCCATACTTTGAATCCGGTGATCCTGAGAAAAAAAAAAATTGGTCGGGTTGTTGTGGAGGTTGTTAGTCACCGTCCCAAGTGGCCCCATTTGGTGACAATGAAAGCAGGCATTGATGGAGCCACGCTTTTTGCTCCCCTAATATTATTTTTGTGCCGTAAATAGCCGGAGCAGCTGCGTTGGAGTGGTCTTTGAAGCGGACTGGATGTGGCGTGGGCACGCTGGGTGAACACAGGGCAATGTGCTGTGCTCATGCAGCCTTCTTCCCTGGGCCCGATGTGACAGGGAGAGGAGGAGGGAGGAGGAGAATTAACACTGGTAAACACAAACCAGGCCCCTCTGACTAGAGTAAACCATCCCCCCCCCCCCCCCCCACCATCAACACCAACCTACCTTACCCCTCTTGGCAGGGCTCATCTGTGCCCTACTTAAACTCAGTCTGTGTGTCGGCTTTTGTTTGGGTGTGTTTACGTGTGTGTGCGTGTGTGTGTGTGTGTGTGTGTGTGTGTGTGTGCATGTGGCCGCACGCACACACGTGTGTGTGTGTGTGTGTGTGTGTGTGTGTGTGTGTGTGTGTGTGTGTGTGTGTGTGTGTGAATTCATGGTTAGAATCAAATTTCAAGCATTTTATCAATGGCGTCAAAACTGTATGTGTAGTTGCAAAGTGAATGCAGGTATGCTTGCGCGTTATAAACTTTTATAAAACAATTGGGTTCTATTGAATTATTTAGCTGTTTCTGATTGGACGAGAGACGTTCCATGAGTTGGAATATCCCAGGACATCCCAACTCGGACTTTTCACAGCTAATAATAAATCACTCCGCGATGAAACATTCTATAGCATGTTGATAAGCGATAACCGTTAATTCAAAGTTCTTATAATTCCAAAAGACGTTGACAATGGAACTATTTTTTTGTTGCGGAGAAACAATGGCGAAATAAACATTTTTTAATCAATAACTTCGTGTTTAAATGTTAATTGGTTGACTATAAAATTGTTTTATAAAAGCAATATAGTACTCGTGCGAGTGGGGTAGGTAAGGGATATTCCCACGGGTGATGTTGCCTGCACCACTCGGCCTCCGGCCTCGTGGCTATGGCCGAACACCACCCGTGGGAATATCCCTTACCTACCCCACTCGCACTCGTACTATATTGCTTAAGTATGACCTCACATTCCAGACAATGCGTCTGGCAATGTTACGCGGTTGTCTCTACCAGTTGTGTAGAGCTGTGTAGATGAAAGCGAAGGTGAAGCTCATCTAGTTTCGCTTGTAATGAACTCAAATGTTGTTTTGATGCGGATACTAAGTCCACTATTGGGAGATGATAAATTAGATAGGGGTCAATGTTTTGTAGCTTAGTGCACTCTAATGCACTATACTAAAAAGAGTAATTGCTTTCATTCATCAGAATGATAGAGAAAATGTCAAGCTGGCCCTTAATTCATTACAATTATGGGCCAAAAACGAATTATTACATTGTTGCCGTGTTAGAGATTTTGAGTGACACAATATGCATGAGAGATTAAAAAAAAGGTCACTTAGGGAATCTTGGATGACCTTCAGTGGGTCCATGCCATTCAACCTGAGGCAACTCATGTTTTACATGGTGGAACAAGGCAGGTGAATTGATTTACATCTCAGCTGTATGAAGCTATATGTAAATCCCAGGAGCTTCTCCCCTTCTAAGAGTTGGCAGGTTATGTCATCATTAATTCATAAGTTTAATTTGTGCTCTGTATGAAAACCAAATGACCAAATAATGATCTAAGCTGGTGTGCTTCATATTTAAAGAGGTAAGATCGTGGCCCTGCCGTTAGTTTGGTTTGCAGGCTCACGTGCTCCTGTTTTCATGAGCCATTAGTTGGAATGATGCCAAGGACATCTGCCTTCAGACAAGGATAAAAGGGTTGTGTTTCCTTAAGTGTGCATTGTTGTGCATTGATGTTGTGCACACCGATACATGCTCTCAAACACATCGAGGGCTTAATGTAATTTGTGCATGTGCATGATACCAGTATCCTTGGACCTTCATCTGGCATTTTTAAAGCAACTTAAAGAATGAAACCACTCTTAACCACATTGTCTACTCTATGAAGTGCAGTGGAGGAAATATGAACTAGTCTATAGTGCTCTACTTTGGGCTGGATTTGTTATGGTGGATGGCAGAGCCTAGAGGGTGTTAACGATGTTTTTCAGTTTCCATATGGAACTCCTCACAGCTGTGTTGGTGGTCCACTCTTGTGTCCCAGCCAGCACTTGAGGGAATTAAAAGAAGCTTTTAAGTCTTACGTTACCATAAGACACACACTTTCCGAACACATCATGGTGTGGGTGGGTGGGTGGGTGGGAAGGGGGGCCTATTTGCATCCCTTAAACATGTCGCCAGAGTGGAACTCCCCATGGGATGAACGCTGTATGTATCAAGAACCTAGAGGCACAAAGAGAGCCGTGCCTTAGAAACTCGTCTCGCATCTGTGGGAGTCCTCTAACGACTGGGTCCAATCAAATCCCAGGTCTTACGTGGTGAACACACAGTCTCTCGTTACTAATGACCTCTACACTCTACCTTTTTTGGGGGGACTAACATGTGCCCGGCACATTGCTCTGTGGCTGAGGAGATGTATCAGGTGCTGAGCAGGCAAATGAGCCAGTGGTGAAACTGTGTGTGCAGGTGTCTCCATCACGTGCCGGTGCTTACAGCCACAGCCACGCTCTCAGCTACTCACTCACACTCACTTATTTCTGTCAGGCAGGGGGGAAAGGAGTCCAGGGACTCTGTTTTCCTTGCTGTCCCCTACAACCCCCCCGCCCCCCTCCCAGCTCCTATCCCTCTCCACCCGCCACAGCCAGTAAATAATTCAAACAGTGTGTGTTGTTCCACTTACCCAGTCCCTCCACAGGAGTGCCCTAAGTACACATAACCCATATGCCACACTCTTAGCGCTTACATTAGGTAATGCACCGTACACACGGCTCCATATCCATCCCATCTTGCACAGCAACTGTCTTTAGGAGTATATTGAAATGAGCATCTGGTCCCAGAGGAGGCTGTTTCTCAGCGGCAGCAGATCCAGTGGTACACGAGAGGCAGCGAGATGTGCAGGAATGTTTGAAATACCAGCCATCCCCTAAGGGAGGGACTGAACGCAGTGAGAACAGCCCACTATCTTTTCTTCTACTCTCTCTCTCTCTCTCTCTCTCTCTTTTGCCTTTTCTTTCTCCTTTTTTTCTTTATGCGCTCTGACTTGTGTTTCCCCCCTCTTTTTCGCTGGCTGACCTCAGGCTCTGTCTGTTCTCTGTCATTGTCGTGGGCACACACACACACACACACACACACACACACACACACACACACACACACACAGGTGGGTGCTATAGCCTGGCACAGGTGCTGACTGGCTGCTGAACCCAATCACCAGCCCGTAACCCTGAGGCAGCACAGCACTGGAGCCATGCCCAGACAGGGCCTACCGTGCGTTCAGGGTGCTGTCCTCCACTGCCTCCTCTGTTTGGAGAACAAGCCAGGCCAGTCTGCAGGAGAGCAGCAGGGCCTGGCCTGTTAAGGCTGCTTTGAAGTGGCAGTCACATTATCGTGTCGTTTCTCTTATAGTAGCTCTCCACACCCTTGTAAAGGGCTCGATACGATCCATAAGCGACATATAGGCGGATAAAGGTTATTAACCACAGAAGGCCTAATCTGCAGGCTGATCAAATGGACCTTCTGGTATTGAAACTGACCCCCAGATCCCTGGAGGTTGAAATTGCCCTGGATCAAATCAATTTGTCGCTGGTATATTCTGATATTGCCCTATTGATTTTTCTTTTTGTTACCCTGTGTGAGGGAGTCTGTAAAAGCATGTGATTCCATTCTGATTTTTTTCCCCAGCTGTGCAAAAGATGGTGGCGTCAATGCATTTCAAATTAGTTTCAGCGTAAGAGGCAGAGGTAGGAAGCCATGGCTGTGCCCATTTCTAGATGTGTGACGTTGAGGTAGGGAAGCCTGCACTAAGTGCGCCTGTATGGCTTTAAGGGGGAGAGGTAATGGTATCTCTGACCAAGCACATTTATAACACTCAACTCACTAAATATGAAGTGGATTGCTGGCACATGGCGTATCTCCCTTGTCCTGGTCATTTCTCTCTGTCACTTTCTATCACCTGCTGTTCTATCCACACACACACACACACACACACACACACACACACACACACACACACACACACACACACACACACACAAACTTCCAGCTCACCTTTACAGTCTACCTGGACCTCCCACAAAGTGCTCCCCAGTCCCCCCCCCCTCCCCGGACACTCTTCTAAAGCAAATCGTTTGTATTAATTATACCTCGTCCCAGCGCTGAGTCAAAGGTTAAACATTACCACTTCACCTGACATTTTAGAAATTCCACCCGGCTGTCTGTCTGAGAGGAATTAAGAGACATTTTTCAGGCACAGGCATACATTAGCGTTTTTTTTTGTTGTTGTTGTTTTTGAGACAGCGACGCACAAACAGCCGCGGTGCATTCAGATGGTAATTACTGCCTGCTGGCTTTGCAAAATAATAACAGCCTCAATAAAGAACATAAAACAGATGAGCGTGTCAATTTAACACATTTTTTATTCTCTCTGTCTCCCTCCTGCTTTCTCCTTGCCATTCATTTTCCGTTTGCTTTAGTTTTTGTACTGTATAGGCTTTTGTTTATTTCACTGTTATTTAGCAACTCGTCCTCCCAAATGAAAGCATTGCGTGTCCGTATCCATCTGCCTGAGTGCCTCTCGCCCCTGTGTGCATGCTCATAGCCCAGCACTAAGGCCTGATCCTATTCATCCACAGTCCATCTGCTTCCCCTCCCCATGCCTACAATCACACAGAATGGCTTCCTCCGCTCACAGCCTCACTCTGTACCTCTATGCACGTGGCGTCATGTCAGAGGCTTTAATGTCTTTACCCAGGTAACGCTTCAAAACCCTCAAATCTGCCGAGGGAGTATTCTTGCAAATCTTTTAATCGTGTCAGAATGCTGTGAAAGGTTCTGAATTTGCTGCCAATGCAGGTGTAGCGGTTTATCTGTAAAGGCTAAATGGTGATTGACTGAAGTCTCTCTCCTGCCTTGTGTGGGTTGTTTCTAATTGGCATTTGTTTATATTCATGTGTATTTGTTCTTTAAACAGGTGAATGATTACTCAGTCTCGCACCTCTACAGGGAGAGTATGTGGCTAACAGACCATGAGCCATTATATTAACTCAAAGTATAGTCTTCATTAAATCCCCTCAGAATTGTACCATTTCTTTTGATAAGGCCTTTGACAATGTTGAATATATATGGCTATACAATTGCCCACATTTTTGTTGTCTTTTCATATCAGAGTTATATGGCGATTATGCTAATAACTAACGTGAGCCCCAGAAGACCGGAATTGAGAGGGCATTCATCCCTATACATTCACAAGCTGTCTCTTTCTCTAACCCTCATTCTTTTACGTGCACACACACCCTCCCTGTCTTTCTCTCTCTTATGTAAAGACACCAGACTGGAAGGTTTATACGTGTCTGAACATCATGGGACATTAGAATGCATTACAGGGGTAAATATTGCTGAAAAATACAATTAATATGACTACATTCATTTTTATATTACCAATATTGCCGTATAAGACAGTTGTTAGATGTAATGGCATGGTAATATGAGTTATATGAATGGTTAAAGAATACACAGTTTATTAATACAATAAACAGTAGGCTTAAAGTGGACATGAAACCCCATACGTAGTTAGCATTATTTTGCTAGATGGATTGCCACTCTAAAAATCCTTGTTAGTGAAACTGGATTCAAAATAATCTGATCTAAGTTACATTTTTTAAGCAAGTGCAACACCATCTTGTCCTAGCTTAGAACATGACGTCATGAGATAGGTTGGCCTAGAAATCCTACATTTGTTTACATTAGCTATCGAGAGACAGCACTGAAAATCTCTGTGAATGAAAAATAAGAAAAGACAAACACAAAAGCGATGCAAGGGGTCACTTCGGTATTGCTCCTGGAGGCAGAAATCAAAAACCAAAGACAGATTGTCCACTTTTATACTTTGCCTCTTAAGCAGCAAATGGTTCTTCATCGAAGCTGCTTAAGAGCCACAGTCAGTGTGTTTACATGATGGTATAATTCGAATCTTTGCTTAGTCGGACTATGCTTTCTTTCGAGGGTAGGTGCTATTATCCCAATGTACATGGCAGTGAATAAATCGAATCATTGGCCGAAAGCATGTCATATCCGATACGATAGGTGGCGCTGTTTTTATTACAACTAGTGGTGATACAGCCCTTTCCGCTTGACCTCTTCACCACTACCAATAACAACAACAGTTGATTGAGCATGAATCGCGTCTGTTCATCGGTCCAGAAATGCGTGTTGCCTCTTGGGTTGTTTGTTTGTTTGTTTGTTTGTGCCAGGCCGATGTGTTTATAAGTTACATTATTCAAAGGTGAAAGATAAAAGGCGAGAGAAACGCATGCACATTCACACACACACACGCGCGCAAATAATGGGTTACAGCCAAAACGCATTGCCCTTCTACCAGTTGCATCAAATTGTTTAAGTACTTCTTCGCTGTCGATTTCCAAATCTGTGTGAATATTCATAAGAGCAAGTCCAGTCAGTCTTTTGTCAGTCATCGTACTTCGTAAGATATGTCTTAAGACGCCCCATTGTACTGAATGACCGCTCAGCAGACGCTGTGGAAACGGGCAAATGTGCCGAACTTTCCAGGGCTTGATAAAGCTCACTGCATTTGGGCTGTAGCTCATTTAGCTGTTTCCAGCTCTATATCTGCATCGTCAACGCTGGGCATTAGTTGTCCGTACTCCGATTTTATAGTTTCCCCATCGTAATAAATATGCATTCATGATATTTTTCTATGACCGAGTTTGACAGGTATTGGTCAGGTAATAGTCGAGTGACAGCTGATTTCACAAGCATTAACTTTAAACCAGAATATTATAACGTGTCGGCATAGTCGCCCCGTAATGCCGTGCAGCGGGCGCATACTGTTATACTTTATGTTATGCATGACGTTCCCTAGGCTATATGTTCCTTACCGTTCTAATTACATGTCGTTGTTCTGTGTTGGGACAGAGCTTATACAGGTGGGTGACGGTAGCACAGTCTGTTCGTGGGCATAAAGCCCGTGCCATTGTGACAGTGTGTTGTGTTTAATAAAAAGCCATAACAAATATACCACGCTTCCGTGATTTGTTACAATATAATGGTCTTGCTTCTATAATGTATAAACACGTAGGTTACAGGGTGGGTGTGGCAGAGAGAGAGAGGGAGAGCGATGATGCACACGGATATATCAGATTTAGCGACCGGAGCAAAGTTATGTTGCTGTAACGTTGAACTCTTTGCAATCAATAAATACAGTACTTAATAGGCTAATTGATACAATATCTCCTCGTTTGAGTGTGGTTGTTTGAGTGCAATGGGAGTGTATGATCGTTATTGTCTATAAAGCAGTGTTTCTCAAACTTTTTCAGACCAAGGACCACTTAGCCAATAAAAATTCGCGGACCATTTAACTAAATATCCCCGGAACAACATGCCTCCTACCCAAGACCTGGCGCCAGACAATTGTTAGCGCACACATGATTTTCGCGGGCTCTCCTTTTGTACGTACCAGTAGGCTAGTTATAGATATGACAATGCGCAAGGCAAAGCATCTGGAACCCTGCTCCATGCGTGACTTGGTTAAGTTACAAACTATAGTTCGCTCACAGCCTCATACTCCCATCACACACTCAGACAGACATCACAAAACACAACGATGCGCATACTGACCGCAGTATTTCACTACCAACAGTAGGCTAGCCCACTGGCATTAATACAGCCATCCTAGTAGTCAACTTTTCATAATTAAAAGCTGTCATTATCCAACGTCACACAACACAGAATATAGCCTAGTTATCATCTTGCTGTCTCAGCGGGAGAAAAACACAGTGTTTTGAATGCAACTCCGCGAGGCTGAACCACTTTCTCCTTGTCTATGTTTGAGGCTTTCTCATTTAATTTTCTTTTCATAGTTCCTGTCTTAAGCCACCAATCCATGACCTTGTTAATAGATTAGACAACTCTTTATTAGATTAGGCTACTACTGGCTGTGTTCTCTTCGTTCTGAGTTGTATGTTAGAAATGTCGCAATAATTTACTTGTGGCCGTCGCGGACCACACTTCATCATATTTGATAGAATGAAGAACAAATTAGTTGTGAATACTATCACCGAGTTTGAAAGGTATTTGGTCAGGTAACAGCCCTTTAACAGCTGATTTGCTTTCTGATTTGACAGTACTGCTGTGTGTTTTAAGCAAATAAAATGTGGACTGTTTACAAGCGGGCACCTGCTATCGTTGATTATACAGTAAATACGTTGTGAAATGAAACAAAAACACATCACAGTTAAATATGTATTAGTATTGATTGATTCACATCGATATGAATGGATGACATGACTAACAAGTGGTGGGAAATTAATATGAAAGTATTTGTTCGGTGAATTAGCGCGCTCTGTCCAAACAGTCGCAGTCAACGTTTTTGTCAACACTGGCACCACATAAATATCGTAATTTGAACGTCCTTATACGTTTTTAAGGAGGGGTTGTAAAGGTACTCATATCTTCGGACCTCTTCTGTTATGTTTGTTTATAGTCAACAAGAATAAGCTTGTGAGACAGTCTGCAGGATATTCATAAATAAACGTGTCATTAGTATGAACAGCTGAGACAACGTATCGTCTCTTTCGTCTTCCGGGTCACGACCTGGCAGGGAGGGAGGGAGGATGGCGGCGGGATCTCAAGCATGCGCAAAGACGCAAAGTCCAGTTCCTTATCCAATTCACCGTTACATGCCGCAATAGTCGAACTATCAACTGGATCGGATCGAGTTATCCAGGGGTGTTAGTCCGACTATGTGCGGTCCGACTACGATCCGACTAAGGTGCTTACATGAAACGGATAATGCGATTTCAGTCCGACTAAGGCAGTTATTCGAATCCATGTAACCACGGTCAGTGAGGAGCTTTGACTGCATGGGGATGATGACAGAGATGGTTATCTCTGGTATTGTGTTAGCACCTGTGGAGGAAGCGTGGCCAAGTGGACCTCCATCCTTCACCAGTGAGCACCACTGGACATGTGGTGAGACAAATGACAAGGTGTGAGCATCCAAACACCCCTTCAGAAGAGAGCATCTGGCTCTGGCTCCAGCCAAACATCTTAGCAGCTCTGCACCTTCACTGCCTCAGGAAATTCACTGAAAAAGAGAACAGATAAAAATTAAATCAACATAGCACATGATATGAAATACTATTTTGAGGTGTTTGTACTACGTCATGGAAATAACCACGACAATTAATAAATCTGACTAGAGCACCCTGTAGCAAATATCTTTATTAGCAGCTTCTTACAAGAAACAGAACCTTGTTCTCTATGAGCTGTCTCAGTGAGACAAGGTGAGGAACAAAGAAAAACAGATCTTTTATACCACTCTAATAATGTCTAATTGTCTCTGCAAATTATATTCTTTCTAGTCAATTGTTGCTAGGCTGTTCATGCTGAAATTAAATGTCATCGGAGTGTTCAAAGCCATGGTATTCTGATGATGTGAAAGCAGTCCTGATAGAGGTCACCTCACAAGCTGGAATGGGGATCATATTGCTCCTGCCTAATTGTAGCCACACTTTTTGTAAACAAAGTCTAAAATATGCCGCCTTGAACTAAAGCTTTACAGTCTCATATTGTGTAATCTAGCTTCAAAGATGTGTGCTTCAAAATAGATATTTCGCAAACATTATATTGTTTTATTAGCCTTGGTACGGGACCCCACCGGCTTATCTACTTAGCAGGCAAACTGGCAATGTTGCGATCTTGCTAACTAACTAGATAGCAGACCTACTAGCTTCCAAACTGATTCCTAATGCTTCCACTAGACAACAATCCCCTGATATTTATATATAATTTATATAAATTAGTGATTTAGCGAAAGTAGACTTTCATTCATACCTACATTTCAAATACTCTGTCCTGTTTCACATGCTCAATAGCTGTCCTTCGCTGCCAGCTCAGAGGCGGAACAACCATGACCCCCCCCATTCCATCTTTGGAAGTTTTATACAGCGAGGCTGAATAAAGGCGCAGTATTCCCGCCTTGAACAGGCTGTATAAAAAGCCCGAGAGAGGGAGAGAGAGAGAAGGGGGGAGCAAAACAGGAGAAAGTGAAAATTACTTTTGCCTCTGACATTCATTTCCATCTCTCGCCTGGCAGCGTCCAGACCTGAGGTCGCTTCCAATTGTGTGCCTAATTGATTACTTCCTATGCAATTATGCTTGTGTCATACTCAATATTTCAGGGCTTGAGGAATGCGTGAGTGATCCTCGTGAAGACTTTCATTGTCTCATTGGCCACCCTAAAACACCCTTCAAGGGATCATAGCAACTCCTTCAGTGCACAGCTGAGCTTGGCTATGAGATGCAGTAAGTTTACTCCCTCAGTGCTTCATTCATTATATTCAGTTGCAAACAAACAAACCTGAATTTGATGCAATGGTTATCACCCAAACAAAATCAGCAGAAAGAAGTAAGAGGTAATTAGGCAACATTGGAAGTAGCACTCATTAGAATAACACTATTGTGAAATGTATGTCATACATATGTGTTAATGTTTGGACATATTTGTCCATGTTTTAATCCCTTATTTTTCTGTTTCATTAATGGGCTCATGTGGGAATTGGAGAGTGCAATGAAAAATTCATAGAAAGAAAATAAGGCTTTTCTTTGTTTGCAGTTTCAGATAACTGACCTGCTTGCAACTTAACTAAGCAGAGGAAGTAGAACATACAGAAATGGGCAATTAAGAGCTGGAGATAGGATTTGGATTTGGAATAGTACGGTGTCATCTTGACAAGCAAAGCTTTCAAGGTGAGCCTCCTAATTTCAGTATTTTCACTGTGATTTGAAAGCCCTTAATATCCTACAAAATTGTTCAAAGCCTGGTCCAGTGCCGATCTGAACCAGCTGGCAAATGGAATACAAAAGATGCTGCACTCTCTGTGCAAGATGAAAGGGGGGGGGGGGGAGAAGTGGGAAGGGAGGAAAACAAAGCCCTGGGAGATGTAGTTGAAAAGCCAAAGAATTCCTTCTTCAAGGGCTCCTTGTATTTAAATCTTGAGATATCATTTGGTGGGGGAAAATGAGCCGTAATTACACCGAGATCAAATGGAGAGGCTGATGCTGGTGCTAAACCCCTCTCTTCAGCTGGGGCTCTGAGGAGGAGCTGGGCACATTAAAAATGCATTTGGTGTCATCATTAAGAAACTGAATGATTAAAATATATCTCCTGGCTTCAAACGCCATTTTTCCTATCTACAAAAAAAGACTGGATGAAAAAAACACACATTTTTTTTATGTATTACAGTTCTGGCGTAAACATAGTTTGATGGAGCACGGGTACTCAGGTACTGGTTACATAAGAAACGGTGGTTCTTCAGAGTGTTATTTTAGTCATTCCCACTCGAATTAGCGGAGCATTCTCACAATCACGCAGTCACCTAATCCAAAACTCTTTTTACCACTATCAAATATCACATTTAAAGAAGAAGAGGAAAAAAACTAAACAAATAAAGACTAATTGAGGCTAGTTAGACCAGAATGCTTATGGACACATATACTTGGACAGTCTCAAGTAGAAGAGCATTTGTATATGAAATGTACTAAGCATGGGACCTGAAAGCCTTGGTAGTCTTATAGATGGACACATGGAAAATCTATAAATATAAAAGCAGAGCAGCTGCACTGAGAGCAATTACAGCGGAGTCACACAGTCAGAGATGATCCCGCTAGTCCCCAACATGAAGCCAAATCCAATATGCCGTGGATCCCTCATGACACTGCTTCTGTTCAGATCACTGTTTTAGACCTACATGAGACGACTGTCAAGTGTTGAATTCTTTTATATCGTGAACAAGTCCTCTGTTTCATGTGAAATGACACGACAATTTCATCTGCATCCCCACTGAGAGGTAGTGTGAGCTGATGAGGACTGTTGTTCCATGGCGTAGTTAAGACCAGCAGCATGGACTGGTGTTTTTCACTCGTGTCCTGAGGCATTCATCCCAAACAGACTCCAGATCATTTACAATGTATAGTGTACAGTCGGTGACTACGAGATTTTTGGGAAGGGAGCTGGGCTAGCCATCCAATTACAGCAGCTCTTTTTTCCAGCCCTTTCTGTTCGAGTCGGACTGTTCCATTCAAAGCTCATTTACAGTGTTATGCTGCCAATGGCGCTGCAAATGAAAGACTCTTTTATGGACATGGTCATCAGCTTTCTCATTTGTCTCCATTACCCCTAAATGTCTGGTAATGGAGTCGTGCGACATGAGCTCTTACCCCCCACCCCACCCCGGCCCCGCCCCATCCCTTCCTCTTCCTTGAGGGCTCTCATCAGCACCACAGTGGGGCAGCCATCAGTGAGTTAACCAGCTGGGTGGGGCCTCTCTCTAGAAGATGGGTACAGCAGCCCTGCTACCCCCCACCCTCCCCGTCCCCTGTCATTCTCACTCCCTGTGTTGTCGTTTGTCATATTGCTTGTTTCTTGAAAAAAAAAAGAAGCAAAAAAACTAATCTTGTCTCTTGCCCTGTGACTTAATTCACTATTCCTTAGAACATGACAGGTCCTGATGATATCAGCGACAGCTGTCAGCAAGCGTGTGCGTTGAGGGAGGGAGTGAGGGAGGAATGAAGTGAGCTAGTGAGGGAGAGAGAGAGGGAGGAATGAAGTGAGTTAGTGAGGGAGGGAGAGAGGGAGCGAGGAAACCTAAAACAGAGGAGCCTGACAGAGCGGGGATGGAGATGGTCGGGAAGGTGCTGAAAAACACAGAAACTGGAGCACCGTGTGCCTCACCGCGCCTGCACACACAGCGACTGGACTGCTGAATTATTCAGCGGTGCCAGAGCACAGGGCCCAGGGGCCAGCCCAAACCCGGAGCAGCCCCACACACGCTGATGAGCCGCAGACCCATGCATTGGCCGCTGCTCCGGGTTCACCTTTGTCCTGCCCGCTGCACCTGGTCCTGCATGCCCAGCAGCCACGGACAGGCACATCCACCAGCAGGATCCGGTCTGACGCGCCGTTGACAGAGCCCTGCGGAAACCAGGGTTGTGCCTCATTAAAAGTTCATTCAAGCATGCAAGGAATTTAAATATCAATTAATAAGCAAAGTATATATATATTTTTCTCTTCTCTTCCCCTCCGGCTACTTTTTTATCCAGCGCTCCAAACCGGGGCCAATTCCCACGGCACACACACACACACACACACACACACAGCAAAGAAAGAACCTTGAATGCCAACTCTGAGCACAAAAGCACTTCAAAGAGGATCGACAAAGAAAAACATACACTGGAAACTGGCCAGAAAATGTACATGATCCTACATGTCATCTGACCGCAGGCTTCTAGCTCTGCCTTTTTATCCTGTGACCATAGCATGAGAGGCTGGGATGTACTGGAACGAGTCTATTTGAACAGAGGTTATCTATCCTTGACAGTGATATGATCTCTTACTCCAGCCCACCTTCTAGGTAAAACCCGAACTATGACCTTTCTCGTGTGTGCAATGTCTGTTCATACCCTGCTGCTGATGAAGATGACAATCTGGCACCTGGTCTGACCACTGTGAGATGCTGAGCTGGTTCAGAGGGGGGGGTCGGGAGGGATTGAAGGACCCCCTAGCCTCACTCCCCCTACGCTCACCGCTGCCTCTCATCTGGACGTGCTTCATCTGTCTGTGCTCCAGTGGGAAATGTTAATGAAACACTTAAGAGGGCTAAACCAATTATTTCTGCTCATGCCAATCTCAGACCTCTCGCTTCCCAAATGTCAGAGGCAGCAGCAGAGAGAGAGAGGGAGTGAGAGTGTTGGAATAATGAGTTTTTTCAAGCGATGAAGGGATGAATGAATGGCACACAGACAGGCCAAGAGTCAGGGGCTCCCTGTTGCACAGGGCAACAGACGTGAGCAATGAGAATGCGTTAATGCACTGACCTCTGTCTGTGTCAGCAAGCATTTTCCTTGTAGAGCTATTTTGCCCTATGAATGCCTATGACTGTGAAGTGAGAAAAGCATCGTGTCTGATTCTAAATTAAAGTGCATGTCACAGACTTGGGGTAGTTGTGGAGGATGACATCCTTTATTTCTGTCTTGGTTCAAGCAGCAGTCCAACGGCTAATTTCTGTATTCTGATGATGCGTAGTCTTTCCCCTGGGTAGTCTGAGACTTCTCAGCGGGCATATTATGTAAAGATTTCCCTGACTCGAAAGCAATGTGCCCCCAAGAGCAGTATAGGATTCGAGGGAAGTTTTTGTGGAACATGACATGGTAAATTGCCACATTAAAAGGAGAGCAAAAAGCACAAGAGAGACGGAGAGATGGTGAGAGATGGCGGGAGAAAAGACCACCGCCTCAGTGCGGCAATCTGTTTGAGAAATTGGCACGCGGCGTGGCCCTGACGGCAGCGGCCTCTGCGTCTCCCTCTGTGGCTTAATAATTAATGTATTTATTTTCTGCGCTGTGGGTTTGGCGGAGAAGTGGAGCAGCGCTGAGCGGAGGCAGTCGAGGGTAATGGGACATGAAAGGCCCATGCTGTTCTCCAGCGGCCCCTCTGAGCACAGAGATCGCCCAGGTGCATGCATGCTACCTCACACATGAATTCATGAGCTAAATATACAGAGTGTGGCCTCCATAGCTCTCTCTCTCTCTATCTGTCTATCTCTCTCTGTCCTTTTCACTCTCACTTCTCCACACTTATCAATTTGTCCTCCCCTCCACGCTCACACACAAGACTGTCCCCATGTGCCGCGTCCCGCTAACCTCGCTGTCCCCCATGACATCATAATACCTCTAACTATGGTTGTTACACAAGCTGTGTGGAGTCATCCTTTCATTTTCAGCAGAGTGATGTCACCTCGGCCAGAGTCATTGGGAGAGACTTGTCTTATCGGATTTGGTTTCTGTCTCTCTGGGGTTGGTTAAGAGTCTTAGAGGTCTATACTGAAAAAAAAAGTCCCGGTTTGAGCACGGATGTTGGAGGGGAGACATTTATTGGCTGTGTCCATAAGCCAAGATGGTGACGGAGCGACTAGAATTGAACTGGTTCTATGTTTTTGCTTTTCTTTGCTTCAGCGCTAAGAGTCTGCCAGCCCTGGGTCCTGATGTCTGAAGTGTGCCTCTCCCACAGCCGCTGTGATTGCAGTCCTCCAGCCCCCCCCCCCCCCCTCTCCACTCCCCATCTCTGTTTCTGCTCCTCTCTCTTATTGCTAAGCACACACTTGCGCTGGGCTCTACCCACCTGATTGGACTATTGTGCTCATTAAGAGCCATTGTGATAGCTGAAGCCCATGTTCCAGCCCAGGGAGAAGGAGACTGAAGAGAGGCGAATAAAACCCTTGTTTTGTGGTGCATGCTTCTCTAATGGGGCTCTTCTGAACTCACATCATCTACATGCATTCTCAGGCCTCACCCACTCGTCCCCTATGCCATCAATTCCATCTCCACACTCCACTGTAATTATGCAGGCTTTTACGCTTATGCTTCAGGTCTTCTGGAGAGAAGCAAGCACCTGGGATATGCATGATTTAGCATTCAGTTAGACTCTCTGTGTTTAGACCGTGGGTACATTATGTACTGCGGGTTTGTTTTGTTATGCACGCACCACAATGCCTTGTTGAAGACACATTCTAAAGCTGCAATCCAATACACGTTTTGTCAAATTTAGGGAGTTGCTACTTAGGATCGTGTCGCTGTCCATTCTGTTGTGTGCGCTCCAAAAAACTCATGGCGCTGTAAATGGGAAAAACAAAATGGTTCGGGCCAAGCCACAAAACAACGCTTGCTAAGACCTTAACAGTGATTTGCTAGCACAGTGAACTGAAGCAACATGGGATGCTAGATGGTGGCGTTACCTAAGCAATGTGTGTGCATGAATTACAAAACCACTTAATTCAACTACTTGTGGATGACACTATGTCAATGCTCTAAGTCATCGTCCCTTTGTATGAATGAAAAGTGTTATACAGCTCAAAACACTACCCTGGCTCTCTGCCTGAAAACATTTTGTTTTGGCTGTAAAGGGGGACATATAGTGGGGGAAAAGAATTCCCTACTTTAACCCTCCCCTGTTGTGTTTCGTTTTTAAGCAGATGCTCCATGCTCCTGATAATACCATAATCCTTTAATCTCATTCATTGGAAACAATTGCGTGAGGGAGGGCAAAATTTAATCAGCTGGCTTTAAACACAATTACAATTCAGAAGATGCTGGCACGGCACGAGAAGGGTAGAGAAGCACTCCGCCCCTCCCTCTTTCACACACACACACACACACACACACACACACACACACACACACACACACACACACACACACACACACACACACACAAATCACTTACACATATACACACACACAGGCACACACACACACACATACAACACCTCTCCTCACAACCTGTATGTTGCCTCGGCTTTCGTTATGGCCTCTCCTATTGTCACCTCATAGCACACATCCAGCAGCATGAACAACAGCACGTTTTTGTCAAGTGTACCTGTCATGCCTCCGTGACTTCTGGTAGATTTGGGATCATTTTTGTCTGTATTTCATCAGCTGTTCTAGATTTATGAGTTTATTTCTGGCCTTCCATCATGTGATTTCCACTGTTTTTGTAAATCATATTTTGAACCCACATCAGGTATTTCCTTTTGTTGTTTTTAACTTGCATGAATTATTTTCAGATAAGGATTTTGTCCCCCAGTCAGAGACAGATCTGTTCTGGGGTCAGCCGCTGCCTGAGTTAAGCCTGAGTACCTGACACTCTGGGCTGGAACACAATGACACATCGCATGCATGCTGAGTGTCCTTGATGTGTTCAAACATGAAGCGTGGACATAGATCCATTCTTCACACATTTTCGGTGTTCCCGAGCACATCCGTCTTCTCTGCGTCTTTCACATGTGTGTGCACGCTGTGCCCTCAGTGCTCCAATGACACAGTTACTCTGATGCCTGAATGTCAGTGGCATCTTGTATAAAATGCTTTTATAAGTCGCCTCCACCTCGGCTATTGTACTGTGTTCTCTGCGTTGGTGACTAAATCGGCTCCTGTGAGAAACGCCCCCCCTCACCTCACCTCACTCTATGCCTGCTGCCTCTCATAAAGCCTTTTTATGTGGTTGCAGTTGTTCTTTTCGGGTCACTAGTTAAATACATAAAAGTGCAATTACATTTCAGTGGACCTGCGCTGTGGTTTATTCCTGGAGTGTTGAAGACATTAAAAACAGGTTGCCTGTTCTTTTTCAGATTGAAGCTGGGTGCTTGGCTCTCTGACCTTGTTTGAGTTCTAACTGTGTGACAGGGGATCCACAGCAGCTTCTGGCATTTCTGTCGGCAGGATCTGCATGTTGTCCTGGAAATAAGGTCCGTCGTGTGACGCCTTGACCAGCTCTTATGTGTCTTATTGGGTTAGTCCCTTAGCCTTCCCTTTAGTGTTACAGGCCTCTCCTTCTGGAGGACATAATAGTACCAAGATACATTTCTACCTACTATGCTAAGATATCGTCCCAGATAAGAAACAACACCTTTAACTCAACATTAAAAACGAAATCTTTTCATACCAGCCAGCCCCTTGATTTCAACACATTGCTACCCAGCGCGTAACTCTGCAGATGATCACAAGCCGCCATGTTTCTGATCAACTGGGACACAGACACATGAGAGCCCTCTTTATCTCACCCTCTTGCTTCCCTGCTACTGCCCACATCAAGTTCAAGTCCTTGACACTTACTGTAAGAGCAGCCAACTGAGCTGCTACTTAGCTGCACTGAGTCACTTATCAGCTGATTCAATATCTGGCTCTAACACCGCCATGATGGCATGAAAGCTCAAACTATTCTCAGAAATGGTTCCCTCTTCGTGTCAGAGCAGGAAATATCTTGTCTTCTGACACTCTTAAATCATTTTCGGAAGACCTGAAGATCATTCTCATTTGGTGCACTCTCTTCCCTTTCACCTGTTGGATTATTGTCTGCCTCTTTGTAGGTTGCTTGGCACAAAAGCATTTGAGAGGTCTGTTCAGCTCACAACAGCTCAAGGCACACAGTTATTTCAAGCATTGTCCAGATTTTTCATTCCCCATCAGAAAGCCTTTCAGAAAGGTGTACAAATCTGTACTGCTCAGGCACTGGGTGTCTGTGTGATTGATGCATGCAATTTCAAATTTGAGCTTTCATGTAACTGAATGTCATCAGTGTCACTCAGTTAATACCACTTTCAATAACTCTAATATTGTAAATAAAATATATTGCCCACAGTGTAGTCTTTGAGAGAAATAAATCAAACACAATTCTGTCATCCTGAAGACATAAACCTGAAGACATCTTTAAACATAAAGATGTAGACAAACCATCTGGTTCACTAAAATCCCCTTTGAAGTAGAATGCACAGTTTGACTGTGTGTGAGATCAGTGTCTCCTTAGCTCTGCTGCCATAGTATTTTTTCGATTAAAGCCTACATTTACCAAGTATCATTTGGAACATCAGCCTCGTGACACATTTTCATCAGCTAAATGAGTAGGTGTGCTGTGACATTAGTGGATCTGTTTCTGTGTGCGGGTCACTGCTGGGCTACAACACTGTGCGACTGGGCTGAGCTCCAGTGGCCCCACGGGCAGCCAGCTGCAAGGAGACATCGCCTCCCCGCCGGGGCCACTCAGAGTGTCTCGGCAGCGGGCGACTAACCCTGCGAGTGGTTGTGATGCGCTGGTGCTTGAGCATCACCCACTGAGCCAATTATAGCCTGCAAGAGCACAGCAGGGAAGCCCAGCAACACGTTTTCATTGAGTGAGTCAGTCAGTCTGACCTGATCCATTTCTGTTTTCGTCGGACGGGTTTATGTGTAGCAGAAATAACATCAGGCTATACCTGATGTTTTTCCTCTCCTGATGTCAGTTCACATTAAATATCTTATTAATATTTTTTTCATTCTCGTTGTTTGTTTTGCTTTGGGCTTGTTAAGGGTTTGGACATGTTTAATTGATTCAAAATTGGTAAAAACATTACCAAAGCCTTGGAAAACGTGTGTGTGTGTGTGTGTGTGTGTGTGTGTGTGTGTGTGTGTGTGTGTGTGTGTGTGTGTGTGTGTGCGTTGAAGATCACCTACTGTGTTGACAATCAAAATAAAGAATACATCCTCTGCTGTTATTTGCACTGAATCTTCAGTTCCTTGCTTCTTCACCCCACTCTTCTTCCCCCTCAAAAGCAAATCACAGTGCACTTTCCTCTTATTGTTTGTTCAACTTTACTCATCACTATTTTTCACCGAGGTGACGTCTCCTGGGCGAGGTGGTTTGTGCTCCCAGCCCAGCATCCGAGTGATGGATGACAGAGGAGCTCACCTATTTGTAGTGGAGGGGAGGGGGCCTGGCAGGGCCTGGCACATCATCCCTCACATGTGCACACACACATACTCGTACACTCATACACACACACACACTCACACACACACACACACACACACACACACACACACACACACACACACACACACGCACACTCACACACACTGACAACAACTATCTACCCATGCTAATAACACACAGTCACAGAAAGCCGACTGAGGCTTTAACAGTTGCTGGCATGGCTCTCAGATCTCTGATCTACAGTATGTGAGCGATACAAGTGCAGGTGGACAGTGCTGCCGTGTAGTCATCTGCTGTAATGCCTATTACTTTAGTAGAGGAAATAGGAAACTGAACATGTAGAAACCGAACGCACTGCCATTAGGAAGCAAAGCGGCACCATGAACTGCAGCAGATAAAAAACAACAACATTTAAGCCTGTCTGTCAGAAAATGGTGCTATTTTTGTATTGACTCCGCTGCTTAATATCATATATGACCTCTCCTATGTTGAGCTTGGAAGTAAAAAATACATCAATATTATAAAATGTATTGCTCACTATATAACTGATACAACACACACTTACACTAGAGGTTTTGTAAACATGGCAACAACTTTTTGGGATTTAATTTAACCATGGAGCTAAGACACAGATGCTTAATGGACTATAGAAATAATAGTGTGAGATCTATGGCTTGTATCCTACCATGTCACCTTCTCTCATTGTTTGGTATTCAAGCCCATTAGAGTACTCTAATGATGTCCAGTGCTTGCTACCGTTCAGGTTCTCCCCATCAGCACTTTACTTTGTCACACACTTTATTTAAAAGTGGAGCACCATTTAATCTCGTACCCAGAGACCATACCTCAGTTCAAACGCACTTATTCACCCAAATGGTTCATGGCAGCACATTCATTTGGCCAGAGCCGTTTGCAGCGTGGTAAAGGTGCAGCGCGCTGAAGGTAAATTCATATATTTTGGTGGTAGTGGCCCATGGGCTCACAGCTTGGCAATAGTTAATAGGTGCTTAGGCAATTTTTCAAACAGGACGCCCCAATTCAATCTACTAAACCTTGCCCACCAATCCACAAATATGTCCAGATAAAACCTGGAACAATGTTTTGCATTAGTGTTTGGTTTTGATTGGGTTTCCCTGGTGCAGTATTGTTAAAAGCTTTTAGTGCTGTTTTTGCCTGTCGGCTGTATTTTCAGTCCAGGGCAGTTCTCCAAAAACACACTCACATACTTCACTCTGAGTTGGGTGTCGGTGTCGGTGACAGTGCAAATGTATTATATCACAGCATGTTGCATCAGACGCCACGTTCCCTTCCAAACCCCTATCCACAGGGGCTTTGACTGAATTCATAATCATCTGTAGCCAGCAGCCATCTAGCTTCTGTGATTGTGACTGAATGCAGTTTGGTGTCATGGCGGCTGTCGCCCGCGGGCATTCCCCCCTCCGTGGCATTGGGCTCGTTCTCTAGCGCCGCAGCGCTCCCTGGATCTCATAGCCTAGCCGCCGAACCCTGAACATGCTGCACATTCAGATTCACTGAAGGTAACGCTGAACTCTCCATTCCCCAGACAGGAAGCAAAGGTGGGGAAGTTTGTGTTTCGTCTGCGCTACCAGACTGTCACAAGCGTGACAGGAGCGTGAGGCCGTTGCCAGGGATGGCATCTGGCACTCTCACGATCCACTCGTCTCTCGGTCGACCAGCTGTTTGTCCTGTGATCAAAGTGAGCTCTCCTGATTGACGACAAGGGATGTCAGAGTTTCGAGGAAAAAAAAACATTGCGAATCGTGATACCGCTGTGCTGTCAGAAGACAGGGAGGGCAGTCAAACAACTCATGACTTTGTTTAGGTTGTCCTTTATATTCTCTTGTGTGTCCTTTTCTCAGAGACACACAGACACAAAAAGTGGTTCGCTTCAGTGTTTGTTTGTTTGTTTGTTTGTTTATGCCACTCTCATGGCACCTGTTGGATTGGTTTTTATTGCATCTTCGATCGCTGTGACATTTATGCCTTCTACATATCATATAGTCTTTATCCTTTGCAAGCCCTTATGAGCTCATAGGGTGCATTTCAATACACAAGATTTACACAGAAGAGAATTAAGATGAAAGGACAGAATATGTTGCTGTTTTCCCACAATAAATATGTTGTTGGTGAAGTATTGCTGACATTCTGGCTCTTTCATCAGTCGCTTATCTTTACAGAATCTCAACAGTCCACTATACCTTCACCCTATGATCTCTAATCCTGCTATCTTACTGCTTTATATGGTAACATCTTTCAGAACCATTCCCGATTTTGTGCTCGGTTTCTCCACCTTCAGCCCAACGAACCCTGATGCGGACACCCCGGCAACCTTCCAACCCACTGAGCATTCACAGGAAATACATCATGAGGATGTAATCACTTTTATGGGCCAGTTTATAATTCAATTTAGAATGTCACCTAAATGGATCACATAGCACATAACATTTCAGGGCACCGGCTCGACGCTGGACAGCGTGTGGCACTTTGGCACTTTGCCACCAGGCTTCTGTGATGCCCCTGCCCTTCCGCTGATGAAATGCCACCATGCGTGCGCTACTACCTGGCTGGCACATGTGCACACTAATTCACTCCCCGTCAGCAATTAAAAACAGAAGGAGTGTCTGCTCTCGCCACGATAGCCTGCATGTGTTTCTGCTTCTCCACATTTCTGATTACCACGTGCTTGGTTTGGGAATAAGCTGAGGAGGTTTCGGCTTTAAGTCCAAATATTTCAGTCACCCTGTGGTCGCGTGATAGCGGCAAATGATGCATTATTCCTGAAAGAATGAATAGCTTATTTTTCTCAGGACTTGTTTTAGAGGATGATGAATTCAATTGAAGAAAAAACCAATCAACAAAGCACTTGATCACCTGTATCACACCAAAGATACTGTGTGTGTGTGTGTGTGTGTGTGTGTGTGTGCAAGCAAGTGTGCGTGTATGTGAGAGAGAGATAGAGAGAGATAAAAAAAAACGACATCATGATCAGTTTGCCATTGATTTCTCACGATAAAGCCCCATTCTCACAAGAACCACAATGGGACACCATAAATCATGCTCTTCAGGTTTTACATGATAAGACAACCATATTGTATTACTTCATCTGTTTTCATTCACTCTATTTTCCTCTGCCGCATAAGCCCCATTCTCCACAGTCAATGTCAACCCCTCAGTGCAGAGCATGTGTGAAAAGAACATCCTTCCCCCAGGTGTTGGCGTTCTGGGGTGTGTGTGTGTGTGTGTGTGTGTGTGTGTGTGTTTGAGCTCTTGCCTCCATGTTTGAGGGTTTCCGGCAGCTTCCCTACTGAGAGTGCTCTTGCACGGGTGTTCCCAGACAAATCATCTGTCCCCTCTCCTCTGACCCAGAAAAACATGTGGGGCCAGACTCCACGCTGTGTGTTGTTGTGTTTGTTTTGCTCTCCCTCTCCTTCCTCCCTCCTCCCTCTCGCCAGAGGCATCTCCGGAGCGCGGCTCTTGGCTGTGTCTCCCCCGCTGCTCGTGCTTCAGAGAAATGCAAAAATTAATTTGTTTGACAAGTGACAGGTTCCAAAGTCCTGTAGCATGGAGGGGCACGCAATAACACGTCCCTGCCCACCCCAACCCACCCCACCCCCCCCCCCCCCAAACACACACACACACACACACACACACACACACACACACACACACACACACACACACACACCGACATCACCACCACCATCATCCATAGAGCACAATTTAATCAAACCTTTGTTGGACAATGATTAGCCTTTGATAGCCTGTGGTTATGGATACATCTCATCTGAGTCACCCCTATGCTACTAATCTCCTTTGCCAAATAGGGAGAGAAAAAAATCCTGCATGGTAAATAATACAAATCTCTCATAAGCTGTTTTTTTTCTTCTTCGTGGAAATGCAGATTGCCTCTGGGATAATAATGCTAAGCAACGTCAGGGGGGGGGGGGGGGTCCACACACTGAGGCATCTGAGTCACTGGGCCACGGGGCCGGCCGGGGCCCGCTAGGAAAACAGATTGATTTTTTGGCGCAAATCCCATGATCCATGGCAGACAGTGTGATGCGTATTAGGGCCACGTGTTAGCCCACCTCAAATATGAAATTGTCAAGTTGTTAGTGTTTCGTCGAGGCGCGTCACAATCTGGGTTAGATTTCATACCAGCGGGGGAACTTAATTATTTCCTGTGTTTACGTCTAGTGAAGGTAGACATATTTCAGGGAAGGGGGGAAAAAAAGAAAGCCGCTGGAAAAAATAAGCAAAAAAACAAAAAGAGATTATTGATATTAATAACAGCAATAAAGGGCAGCTTTGTCTGGTGTCCCTGATACAACATCAATCATATATGGCTCCGGAGACTGCAGAGGGGTATAGGGGTGGGCTATGAGCCTCACTCACCCAGAGTGGCGAAGCTCAGTGGATGGAAGTGGGCCAGCCGTGATGGGGGACTGACTCCTGCAGGTCAACACGAGCCACTGTGTGTGGAAATCAAATAATGTGCAATATGATCTGAAGTCCCACAAGGCTCACTTTTCTGGGCTTGTGCTCTCTTCTCAGTCTCCAATCTCCAGTCTTTACAACACAGACACACACACACACACACACACACACACACACACACACACACACACACACACACACACTGGTATTTGGTGTCATATTTACCTCATAACATAGCAGTAATAATACAGTAGATGTGTCTGCGTCTGTGTGTCTCAGACAGTGAACGTGTCGTTGTATTGTATGTGGCCAGGGACTGTGGAACCTCTGGTTTCATTTGCGTTGTGTGCCTGACTCCACAGAGATCCTCCATGGCGGCGTGTATGTGGACAACAACAAGTTCCTGTGCCACGCTGACACCATCCACTGGCAGGACATAGTGAAGAGCGCCCCCTCCGATCACCTGGTGGTGCCCTCCAACAGCAGCAACAAATGTGAGTACCTGAGCCTAGCCCACTTCACACACCCATGGAGAAACAATGTGCTTGGTGGTGCGGATGAAAAAAACTTGTCTTTAAACTTTAGAATCAGGGATAATATCCAGTAGTCCCTCTGCAGTTTGAAGTAAATCGTTTTTCAGTGTTATAGAAAATAAATATAAATGGTACAATAATAACGCATCACATAAAAATTTGATTCACACCTTAGCTGTCAAGCATAGGCAAGCAGGAATCTCTCAGCATGGCTTTTGATGTTCAGCTTTACACACAAGGTTATCGCTTAGCAAATGGCATGGATAGACTCTCTGAGGAGTAACACTGATGAGTCAATCTGTAAAGTCACAAGGCTATCCAGTTCTTCTATTTCACCATGGCACGTTTCAGTAGCCTTCGATCTGTCTCTCCAGTCACTGCCAAAGATCAAGGGCTTCAAAACGTCTAATCCGCCATAAGAAGATAATCTGCTGTTTTCTCAAGGCCGTCCTGATTTGATTTCCTTGTTTTTTAGTCCTCCAAAACAACGTAGAATAATAAATATCCTTTAATCAATTTAAATATAATCCTATAGCCCCCCTCTGGCCATAACACTATACGATTTGTGGTCACATCACGTTAATCTTTTGTTTCAAGCCCCTGATGTTTACCCCTAAAGAGCAGTTAAAAAGGGACGTGGCAAAGAGGAAAGGGTGACATCAATCAAAAATGAACATCAGGGAGCATGGAAATAAAATCCGAAAGACCTTTACTGGTGCATTCCCCATAATAGGCACAGGACAGCATATGCATATGAGTGAGCATCAGGTGGGCCATAACTGCCTGCTGGAGAGAGCGAGAGTCATTATTCTTAGTCATGATCATGGCCCCTTTCCTGGTTGTCCTTCAGAGGAGCGCTTGGGAAAAGCCTGATATTAGTGTACTCTGTAAGTACATGACATGCATTGCAATCCTCTTTGGGCGGCGTAATGAATTCAGTATGGAGTGATGGACAGGTCAAGGCACACACACACACACACACACACACACACACACACACACACATGCTAGTGAGTAAACACTGAAGAGCTTCTGCACCTGTTAGCGTGCGTGTGAAGAGTGTGCTGGTCAGGCCTGCACCCGGCTCTCAGGCAGGAGGCCCAGAGGAGGAGGAGGAGGAGGAGGTGAAGAGGAGCAAAGGGGTGGAGGGGAGGGGATGGGAAGCCAAAAGTGGAATGGAGCAAAAGATGGAGAGCCGTAGCAGGAGAGAGTCAGCCGGTGGAGTAATTACTCTTAACTGAAGTGGAGCCGGGGACAGAGGACAACACTCGACCAGTCATCTGTGTTCACTCTGCAATTACCCACCAGTCCATTAAGTTGGGCTGCAAGAGGACCGCAGGAGAAGAGGGGGAAAAAAAGACATCAAATTAAAGCCAACCGATCTGAGAGAAGCACAGGGCTGGTCTGTTTTGCAACCTGGAGTGTTTCTGTCTCTCTGGTCACTCACAATGCTCTGTAGGATCAACCAGTGTGTGGAAAAATACCAAGAAATCCCTCTGAGGTCAGGATGTAATCCGTGTGTGTTTTTGGGGTAGGTGCACGTGTTCAAATTCTGAAAGAGTAAATGATGCCATGTATGACTGTACTGTTGTCTGTTTTAGGTCCAAGGTGCCATTTGTCCTGTTTTGGTCGTTGCTGGGGACCAAAGGAGGACCAGTGTCAAACCTGTGAGTGTCATTATAGCCATAACTATATTATACCTGTGAGTGTCATTATAGCCATAACCATATAATACCATGCAGACATGTGGAGCCACTTTGGGATATTTGATATTCCTGAAAAGGGGGTGGTTAGGGGCAGTTGGCAGTTTGGAGATTGACTCTCTCACACACCTCTCCTAACAGAGTCATTGTTGTTCACCCTCTTGCTCTCATTAAATGCCTGTGTGTGTGTGTGTGTGTGTGTGTGTCTGTGTGTGTCTGTGTGTCTGTGTCTGTGTGTGTGTGTGTGTGTGTGTGTGTGTGTGTGTGTGTGTGTGTGTGTGTGTGTGTGTGTGTGTGTGTGTGTGTGATCTATATCAGTACACTTTACTGCTTTTGTCCTGGACGCCACCTCTGGCTCTCTTTCCTCCTTGTCAGGCAGCAGGGCCTCTCAGCTACAATTAAGCACGAGCCCGATCCCCCCTCACAGTCCATTCTGCTGCTTCTGGAGCATTACTTCAAACCGGATAACAGCACGCCATTTACCTGCACTTCAAACAGCCCTTCTCTTCCTGTGGCCGTGAAGAGTCTGGCTCGCGCAGCTTTTAGTTGAGTTGTAACGGCTGTAAGTGTGGTGTAAAAATCACAACCAGCGGGCTTTTAAAGGAGATCGCTGATCTGTGCGTATGGTGTTTCAGTAGGCTGTTAGGCTCTTTGACATCCTGTCAGGGGGGAAAGAAACACAGCATTATTAGCTGATGAAGTTCGTTTTATGTGCGACTATAAAATTCCCAGGCAGTTTTTTTCTTTCAGCGTATCAAAAAGTCCCTTATCGGAGGCGCCCGTTTAGTTTGCCGGACGTGTTTGGGATGGGGAGCACACTGTCCCCTAATTAATCAAAGTCGTTAATCAAGCTACAGGC